>NC_141605.1:10735361-11035361 GCF_047967505.1 Dipteris shenzhenensis
GAGAGTTGCCTACAACTGCATGTTGATTTTCAATGAAATTTTCTCACTTAAGCCACAGATCTCATCGGAAGACTCTTTGGAGCTCAAATATTTAGAGGAGGATATACAAATGTTTAGGGCTGAAATCATTCGAGACCTAATTGCTGCCATTAGAATACAATGTGCAACTGAAGCAATATCAGAGCTTGCATTTAAGGAAGAGGAGACTGAATCTACTGTGAAAGCACTACACACTACAGAAGAAGTAGAGACTCAGTGTACACCTACAGCACCACAGCCTCCACTGGAAGCATCAGAAGAGTTGCCACAGCCTCCGCTTGCATTTAAGGAAGAGGATACTGAGTCTACTCCGAAAGCAGTACATACTACAGAAGAAGTAGAGACTGAGTGTACATCTAGAGAACCACAGCCTCCATTGGAAGCATCAGAAGAGTTGCCACAGTCTCCACTAGAAGCATCAGAAGAGTTGTGATGCATGTATGATGTTGTGTTTGTATATATGCATGAGGAGCATATTCTCATGATGTTGTTTACTCCATGAATATTATGGTTGACATTTATTTGTTGCAATGTATGAATCATGATGTAGTTTTTGTTGATTATACACCAATTTCTGACTTATTACTTGTTGGGTGTAAGTGCTCCACTAGGAGTGCTCTTTGTGTGTGGTCCTTTGTGTGTGAGTGTGTAGGTGTGCCATGTGGCACCTAGGGATTTATCCCATATAGATTAGTGTGTGGTACATTGTACTTGGCACTATATATTGTAGTGTCACATCATGAATAAATCAATCTAGATCTTTGTGCCTTCTATCATGTGTACTTTCCTTTCCTTTCTCTTTCATCCTTAGATTTTAGGATGATACCAATTCCCAACAATTGGTATCAGAGCCATAGACTCCTCATCCATAGCTCCCTCTTCCTAGCTCATAGTTAGTCTACTCTAGTTTTTCTCCCTCTTCTAGCTTATCTCCTAGCTCCCTTTCATCTTATTCTCTTCTCCTCTCCTTCACCTCAGTCATAGCTCACCTAGCCTAACGTAGATTCTTCTTCCCTCTCAGCTCGAGATTATCCTCTCCAAACTCCTCTATTTCTGGTTGCAGGCCACCATGGTTCTGGTTACACCTACCTCTGGCTAAGCGCGGAAATGCTTCTCTTCATAGGCTCGCACCCCTTCTGGTTCGTGTCAAGATGTTTCACGCCCTGCATCAATCTTTCTCAGGCTGCTGGCTGCGAACACCTTTCCAAGATTGTGCGCATCTCATGAGCTGCTCCTGACCGGAAAACTTTGGGCTGTGCACATGCCCTCTCTCCATCTCGATGTGCCCACGTCTTCTTTCATGATACGATGCTGGTTGCTTCCATTTTACTGTCGCAGAAGAAGGCCATCCTTCTCTGTTGTGCTACTGCTGGCCGTCATTATCTGAAGCATATCCCTGTTGCTATTGCGTGACTGGAGGGGTTTGTTCCTGATCAACATGTTGCTTTTCATGGCTTCTCTAAGGCTGCTCAAGCTGTCGACAGCCATCTCTTCTTTATTCATTATCTTCGATATAAGGTGATGCTGCAGCAGTGCGCCACACTTCCTTCTCAAGCTGCACTGCACACATTCATTTTGTGATTGGTCTCTACTCAAGGTTCTGCTGTCCTCTGTTATATTCAGCAAGAAAGTATTGTTCTGCTTCTTTTTGGATATCTTGCTGAAGAACAAATTATTTTTCTGCTCTTGATTATGTGGTTCCAAAGGGAGTTGTTTTCACTCAGATATTTTGATATCTCAGCTCTTTGTTGCGTTCTCTTGCCATACAAAAAGATGTATTTTTTATGAGCTGCAGATTTTTATTTCAGTTCTCTTCTCAAAGATATTAAAGAACTGAATCTTATTTCTCATGTAAGGGATTAGACACTACCACGAAAAGTGGTAAGACCTTCCCCTTTTCTTCATGGTTCTGCTGGGTTCTATGCACTTGCCTTGTGCATAAAAAGATTTATTCTCCATGATGATATTTTATGATTATGGGTACTCTGCCCTGGTACAGCCTAAAATGAATCTCTCCTTTTGTACACACCTTTGGCCACCACATGATGTAGGCCATGTGGAAGATCTCTCTTTTATGTGTGTTTTGATATGTGTAATGAGTTGTGGGCCTTATTATTTTGTCCCTACCCATGAGGCACCCCTGACATGGCATGAGAAACTGGACCATGAGTACCAGATTTATCCTTGACCAGCAGGAGAGATGTCCCTTGAGGAGGGTTGTGTGGCAAGGTCCATCTCTCTCTCTCTCTCTCTATGTGATTGTGTTTACCAGATCCTTCTCTTGTCTCTACCCTTGGAAACCCATAACTGGCATGTGACACTAGTGCTATGAGATTTATCCTTGACCAGAGACACTGGCATGAGAAACCATAAGCCTAGATTTATCCTTGACACAGTATGAGGATATTCCTTGAGGAGGGGTTCTTTGGATCTTGGTTCTTTTGTGGTTTTTGTCCTCCTAGTGTATCACTTAAGGAGGGTTTGTTGGGTGTAAGTGCTCCACTAGGAGTGCTCTTTGTGTGTGGTCCTTTGTGTGTGAGTGTGTAGGTGTGCCATGTGGCACCTAGGGATTTATCCCATATAGATTAGTGTGTGGTACATTGTACTTGGCACTATATATTGTAGTGTCACATCATGAATAAATCAATCTAGATCTTTGTGCCTTCTATCATGTGTACTTTCCTTTCCTTTCTCTTTCATCCTTAGATTTTAGGATGATACCAATTCCCAACATTACTTAAGTGGCATTTAAGTAATATAACCTTTTGTGATGAGAATTTTGATATGAATATGTGATGATGTAATATTTGTAATATATTTCATGGCAAAGTATGAATTCCCAATGCTCCACTCACTTAAAGTACAGCATTCCCAATGCTCTGCAAAATTTTATTCAGTTGGACAGTCTCCACTCACTTAAAGTAGAGCATTTCCAATGCTTCTCTCACTTTATCCCAACCCTTATCATAGCGAACACATCATGCCTTAGTGCACTTGTAATCTTCCATCGTAGTCCTTCCACAAACACTCTCTTATTTCTTACATCCTAGTCCTTCTGATTAACTTGTATTCATCTTTTACTTTACGTCTTTCCTCACTTTCTAGCACTCTTGAAGGAGGGGCAGCTCACTGTGCATCCCTCGCTATTGCTCCCTCACTCTCCTTCTCCCACTTTCCCTCTAAGACAATGACTAGTTACTACCTGACTTCATTTATTGAACTCAAATTCTGTCTTAGATCTCTTTTGTATGGACCAATGAAGGGAAAATCATTCGAGGAGGATATGTTACACACATGGCTGCTTGATTTGAACTCAGCAGAAGAGGTGAATATCCTTAGCTTTCTTTTTTGCTTCTTTTAATCACGTACTTCTTATGCAAACGAGTTAAATTTTTATACAGGATATGGCGGTGGCTAGAAGCTGTATTGAAAAAAATGGTGAAGATGAGGAAAGCCAAGAGAGAAAAGAAGAGTTGTTGAATGCTTACAAGTCGGCGGAAGATTCAAAACAACTTATCAGGAGAGTCTGTGAGGAGATTTGTGATGCCAGCCCTGGTTACGCATGGCCTGCAAGTTTAAAGTCTACTTGTTTTCATGAAGCTAATGCCATAGTAGGCACTTTCGAGGACATATGCTCTCTTTAATGACTTAATAGTCAAGTGATGGAAATTTAATTCCATAGAAATTTAAAGTAACTGTGAAATTTAATTCCATAGACTTATGTGTTTTCTAAAGTAACTGTAATAGACAAGAAATGAAACTACAGTTCCACAAATACTTTTTAGTTCTCTAATGTAAAGTTGTAATAGACAAGAGAGACAAAGATGACATCTTCTAGGCTGAGCTAATGGAAGGTGTTTTTTAACACCATATGGCTTTGAGTTATATGATCTACTTCTTGTACAAATGTGTCATGCTTTTTTTTAAATGTACTCTAGTTTTTTTTCTAATTTGATTTTTTAAAATCTTACTTTTTGTCTCTTTTAACAACATGAAGTCCTCTTTTTTTAATGTACTCTAGTTTTAATAACATGTCACGTCATTTTTTCTAATTTGCTTTTTTAAAATCTTACTTTTAGACTCAAAGTTTTGTTTTATAAGAGCCTCTTTTTTTGAAATGCTTTATCCAAAATTATCTATCAAAACGAATTTGGACAGTGCACTAGTCCAAAATTAATGAAATAGGTGTTAAAGCTCATGGTTACGATTGCTGAGTGGATGGACAAGGTCGTTGGCTGCAATTTGCCTCTAATTCTCATCAGTGGTGAGATGGACAAGGTTGATGGCTATAATTTTCCTATAATTCTCATCAGTGGGCAATATTTTGTGATCTACATGGGTACACCATAGTAGAAAGTCATCTATGTGTACACACAGAATAAGAAGATATGATGATGAAACATTTCCTTTAGGCTTTTGCAATCATTTTTAGGGATGTGATCTTTCTCATGCTTTTTTTTGTAGATAAGGAATGGTTAGATATGCTCAATGCCCCACTAGCCTGGTAACCACTAGTGGTCTAAGGTGCTCAAGTTGTAAGGCCCCCATATGAGGAGAAGCCATGTGTGAGCCCGAGACACTAGATGGATCTTGACTTGCATGTCAGATGAGGTCTATCAATCAAAGCGTTGATGGTAGAAAGGTGATTGTGTGGGAGCCCCTTATTCTTACTGGGGCCTAGGGGTCAGCTGGCCCCCAACTGGGGGGTCTGAGGGGGCATGTGTGGGGGTTCGGGGGTGAGAGCCCCCGAGGCGATGGTATAGGGAATATTCCTTGAATATTCCATGGATGACTAGTCGGTTCCATCGACTAGGTTGACTAGTCAGCTTCACTGACTAGGTTGACTGGTCGGTTCCACCGACTACATTGATTTGACTACTGCCCTCATAGCTATAAAGAGACGACCTCCTTAGTTCATTGTACTAGATCAGATCTTTCCAGTACAAATCTTCTAGCTAGTAGCTCTTCACCTAGTATCTATCTAGATCACCATCTAAGCTCCACTGTGGGAGCGCATGAGTGGACGGAGCCATCATCTGTACTACATCAGTATTGAAGGAAAATTTTTGTTTATCTCCAATTTGCTGTGTACTCTCTATTCTTTGTTTAGTTTCTGTTCCGCTGCGCCATGTAATTTAACAGGAATTACCTTGGGTTGTAAGAGCTTGGTCCTATTAAGATTGCTCGAGAAACTATAGCTGTAGTGGTAGAAGTCATTCGTTAATCAACTAATTTAAGAGTATCAGATGATGGCTAGAAAGTTGAATATTGAATAGAGCATCTTGGTCCAATAAGGAGCCTGATGAGTGATGGACTTATCCCTTCCTCCAAATCTCTGGATTGGTGGCCATTGTGAGGAAACATTTGAGAGAGGAGGTTGCAATAAGGCGACTATAAGGAAGTTCATTCACTCTTTTGGCTATAGTATGGCCTGTAATGATCACCCATGCATCATGATATTACGTAATGAAGAATGCATGTTCCCAAATCGTACAAGAGCAGAGCATATGTGACAGGGAGTGAGAAAGGGTATGACTCTGGAGTGTTTGAATTATGAACACCAAAGACGAGATAGCACTCTTGAAAGAATTGCCTACTTTAGTTAGCCGACATTTGAAACCTTCTATTTTCTTAAGGGTGGTATCCCCTAGTCCAGCATCGCTCATGTGCTGGTTCTAGCATTGCAGCTTTCTACCTCTCAAATGCTTTTGCTTGAGGATTCTTAAAGACATGGGTGTAGCCTTCAAAACCTCTTGGATGAGATCCATGCTCTTTGATGAAATTCCTAGATTTCGCTTGTGTGGAGTGCAGAGTTTTTGGCTATTTGAAGTGTGTCTCTCTACGAGAAGAAGATACCCAAATCTGAAAAACTAACTAGGCCCATCTAGAGACTCCCTCAACTCTTGCTACACGAGACTGCTCTCCATCTTACAACCCTGAAATGCAATGTCTCCACTGCACCCACGTTCAATTGTTCAAACTAGCCTTGGAACATTTGGGATTCAAAGTAGAGATGGCCGGATAAGGGGAGTGCGGGGTGGGCGGAGACTCATTCCAATTCCACTTTCTTCTTTTTTTTGGCGAGAGAAGAAGATATTTATTATTTATGCATGCCATTGCAGTTTCTTAGCATTGCTGTATAAAGGTCTACTCTCTTTAAAGAGTTTCTTTTATACTAAGGCGCAAATGCAGCAAATCACTTTAAACCATAAATTGTGCAATCATCTCATTATTAATCTTGGATTTGTAGAAAGTTTTTTAATTTTCTTGAGCACTCATTGATGGGTTGTTTGGATTATATGTGAATTCACAACCAAGACCATCAGATGATAGCATCTACTATCATTTGTTCCTTGAGCTTGATGACCTTAAAAGGTTCTTCCTTCTAGCAGGTCTTATTTTAAGTTTAGTAGCAAACGTAACCTCCAAGTTTTGGCTTTGAATCCAATGATCGACCACTTACTAATTTATATCTAAAGTATTGATAAAAGATAGGTTTTGCAAGTCCTCTACTAAATTTGAATTTTAGCACCCTCATGTGCTTTGCTCGTTTTCTATTTGTGGGCGTGGGCTAACATGGGAGTCGTTAAAAAGATGTGCAATTTACGGCCAATATGTAGAAATACGATTACAGCTATTGACATCCATCCAGTATCTTATCCATTCACGAGACTTATTCTTGGCACTTATATTTTCGGCATTTATATTCTCGATGTTTATATTCTCAATGCCTAGGGAAGGGCCCGTTCCCTCAAATTATAACTCTTTGGGGAAGGAAGAGTGCCGTGTCCCTGCCCACACTATGTGTAGTTATAATTATTATATATTATATATTATCATAAAAATATTTTTTATTGCTCATCCATTAAAAATTGCTTGGTTTCCATGTGAATTCTTACCACCCCTGACATTTGTAGGGAGGATCGAGTCCGGAACGACTTCATGTCGTGTATCATGTCCATATTTTTACTCATTCTTTTTTTCCCTTTAAGAGTTTGATAAAATGTTAGGATTCAAGTTCAATTTTGACTTAGTAATTATGCGCTTCATGATGGAAAGGCTACCTGCTGCGCTAATCTAGTTAATAGATAGTAGAGATTGCTACAATCAAACCAAGGTTAGTCATGGTATGGTTTCCTATAATTGATATCATTGCAAGGATTTTTAGTGGAAGAAGCTTTAAAGTTGCTCGAAAATCAAAGGTATTACAAACAAATTCAAACCAGGGTTAGTCATGGTATGGTTTCCTATAATTGATATCATTGTAAGGATTTTTAGTCGAAGAAGCATATAAGATTTAAATTTGCCCGAAAATCAAAGGTATTACAAATGACAGTGTAGTAAATGACCAACGCTTATTCTTCACCAAACACGATCAGAGACTTCTGATATTATTGTATCGTAAGTGCAGCTGTCGACGAGTTTATATTACCTCTAGCCGCAGAACTGAACGCAGATAAGAAAATTATAACAAGGGAGACTCTTGGGTTGCAGTAGTCGATACAGTTGCAAGGGCGTGGGGATTCCTGAGCTGCTTTCAATGCGTTGCTGGCGTCAATGGATTTCGAAACTCGGACGCCTGGGAACGTTAGACGTAGCATTTTAGGCATCACATTAACGCATGCGAAAAGGAATGAAGAACATGCTGATTACATTGCTGTGTACTATGCTGTCGACCAGCTAAAACCCAAGATGCCAATGCAAATATCTCTCGACGTGTGCGCATGAAGGGACCTGGAAACGCAAATTCTGCGTTGAGGGAGCCGAGAAACAATTGTTTTTACTATCATATTGCACTTAGGTATCTAGCTTGTTGCAATTTTTGATTTTGCTCAAAAGTAGCTTGTTCAATTGGTGAGATTCTTTGAGCCTCTGAACACTTTTGAGGTGACCAAATTATTTATGTATGTGCATGCATGCTATTAGGGTAGACCATGCATAGTAGTATGTGCTTCAAGCTCTTAATAACACAATTCTAACCTAAACTCAAGAGATTTGAATCCTGTTGGTGGTCGGAGCTGAGGTCTGCTGTCTATGTCTATCGAGCTCCCTGATGCTAAGGATGTCCTAGGTAGGAAGGGTCGGAAGAGGGCTCGAGGTCTGCTTTTGGATTCCCAAGAGTATGAACTCATAAGCAATTCTCGTGAAGAGACTGAGCAGTGTCTAGGCGAGAGTTTTGAGAAGGGTAGGTCATTTGAGGTCTCTGAAGAAAGTGGTTCAGCTCAGGGGTTGGGTGGAGCTAAGAGCACAAACCCGGTGAGAGGTGGTCAAGGAAGAGTCGATGGCAGGGCTACCTCAAGTCCTGAAGATAGAGTGAAGCGTGTTGAGGGAGTCCCTTCATATGTGGAAGCAGTGGCAGGTTTCTCTAGCACTCGTTTCTATCCGTTATCTAAGCAACATCTCAAGCAAATTCTTTGTCAGGAGTTTCTCTAGCACTGGTTTCTATTCGTTATCTGAGCAAGAGCTCAAGCAAATTCTTTGTCAAGAGTTGGGATGGCATGTGAGAGAGGCAAAAATGAAAGGCCTATTCGACAAGTGATACGGAACATTCAGGTGTGTGTAAAGTTCCCTTGGAGATGGTTAAACCCAAATTTGAGTGGCTAGCCAGAGGGTGCGCTTACTTGTTTTTTACTGGGAGGATCCCAACGCTAATAGAGCTGAGCCACTTTCTCATCTTGCAGTGTGATTTATTCTCACTGGTGAAATTTTTCACATGGAACTTGTACGGTTGTTGTGGGATAGAAAAACAAAAACGTTGTCTATCTATGGTGAGTAGGTAGTGCCCGGATATTGTTCTTCTCTACACAAATATAAGTGGGGAGGAAAATAATTTTTGGTATGCTTTTGGCAGACCGGGATATGTAGTCATAGCTAATTATCTTGTGAGAGGTCGTGGAGGAACGACTATCTTAGCCAGAAACTCAGTCCATTTGCAGAAGATCTTTTGTGACAAGGAAGGCTGGTTTGTTGTTGCCAATGTGCAAATCGTAGGATTCTCGTTCAATGTGGTTAGTGTTTATGCCCCTAATGGCTCTATATCATGGAATTAGTGTTGGGAAGCTTTGAAAAATGCTTTATCTAATGCATATTGGATTCTTGGTGGAGATTGGAACATGGTAGAGGATGATCGAGATAGATCACATGCTGGTGCGGGTTTAATGGGTAGGGAGAAAGAGGCCTAGGAGAATATCTGTCTAGGTTGGGGATTAATTGATTGCATTGAGTTGGATAGGGAGAACCTTTTGGGTTTTTCATGGAATAATAAAAGATTGGGGGAACATTTTTCGTGCTTCCAAGATTGATAAATTTTAGTGTTCACATGAGGGATGGTGGCTAAAAGCCCCCATGAATGGTGGGTACACAACAAGACAAAGCACCCACAGACGTGCACACAGACGCGTTTCCTTAACTTAAAAAAAAACTTATGGGTGCATCTATTTGCCCGTCTACAGATCCATCTATAGGAGCATCTATATAACATACAGACATGCCTATAGACATGTTTTTAGATGCTCCATAGAAATTTAAAAAAAAAAGAAAGACACGTACATAGACGCTCTACATAATTTAAAAAAAAATAAAAGTAGAATTTTGTGTGGTTGAATAGAATGCTGTGTGTGTTGCGTATGCTATGTAGTTTCAAGAATCCCATTTCCACATTGTGCAATTCAATTCTTACAGCCAACCGCATTTTAATTAGCACGATTGCAAGCACGTCTATAGTCGACGATTACAATTCCAAATAAATCATTACAACTCCAAAACGTTTAGTTCACAAGGCATTCATTGATAGAACATTGCACAAGGAAATTGAAAGCCAAAAAAATAAAAGGATTGTATTTTAAATCATAGCTCAAAAAGTGCTTGTATGTACATATAGCACGAAGCCAAGCCACGTCCTATGGCTTCAAGTACAAAAAATAAGAGGAGTGTATATACAAGAGAGGCACGAAGCCAAGCCAATGGCTTCAAGTACAAAAAAGAGTAGCTAGCACTACTTCTACAACTAATCTAAGTTCTCTGCATCCTCGCTCCCTTCTTTGCTCCCTTCTTCCTCCTGATTAGCCGTATAAGGGCCCTATAAATGAGGGACAACATGTATCAATGTATGAAAAATCAAATATTTATTTACAATATTGACATTATTTAATTACTTTTAAATACCTAGGGGGGGGCTCCAGTAGCCCGGATATACTGCTCCTCAGTAATCAACCCATCATCATAGAAGTGCCTCCATATATATCCTCTGCAATGGTAGCGGTGGTAGGCTATCTCGACAAGAGTAGGGTACTTGCCCACGATATCAAGCTACAAGATGACACAATTTGAGGAGGGGTTAGTACAAAGAAAAAACCTCCTAATAAACCACATAAACAATATAATTTAAGATTGATACGTACAAATTGGGCCTCCCATGATTCAACATCCCCTGCTCCAAAATGCACGTTTCCATATTGCTCCATTTGGATCCTTCGTGCCTCCATGTGCTGCAGACTCGGGTCTGCCTTCGCTGCCTTCATTGCTTTCTTCCACTCATGCTTCTGAGCGGTGTGGGGTTGGCCCCTTAGTGGTTGACCTCCCTCTCTCTTGGCAATCTCATCTAGTGCCCGCCTCTTATAAGCGAAGATCTTTTATTGCCAAGTACCCTAACAATCTTTGACTTGGCCCATTTATCTATGAACTGAACATTGGGGGGATTGGGATACCTAGAGCGAACAGCAATGAGGGTCTCATTAGCCAACTTTTTTGGATGGCCTTTGTAGTGAATAAAGCAATCTATGTAGTTGTTAGCAATTACAGAGTGCATGAAGGCCATGATATCCTTCCCCCATGCATCCATCAAGATGCCTCCTGTTTGAGTGATGTCATAGAAGATTGTACCATCACCCTCTGGCATGTCTCAATCATCTGAATCATTCCCACCCCCACCATTACCCCCCCCAAAGCACTATGCCATGCATCCCCCACCACTCTCCCTGCTACTACGCCTGCTGCCCTATCATGTCGACCTAGTACGCTGGCTAGTCATAGTTGGAGAAGCGACTCTCGACTGCATGGGAGTACGCTAGCCAATCGTAGCTGGAGAAGCGACTCTCGACTACTATTAACTGGAAAAGAATTCAATGCATGAGGCTAGACGCTAGGCATGGCGATGCTCGAGGGCCATGGAGGAAAAGGGAATGTGAGGGAAGAAGCGTTAACATAGGTGGGGAAAAAAAGATTAAGAGGGGTGGGAATGAAGAGAGGGACTATGGCACAAGGGGGAAGGAAGAGGGGGAAGAGGAGCATGTACATGATGGGAGGTGGAATGTAGAGATGGAGACACCAAGGGAAGAGAGTCATGCTTTATTGGAAAGATGGGGGGGCATGTTCCATCAAGGAATAGCCCCCTCCTTTTATAGCCAAGAGAGGGGGTCTCTCCCAATAAATGCATCCTCCCACATACATGGTGTGTGTGGAAGAGTGTCCCATGTGGGCTAGGCAGTTACACACTCTCAATTGTGTGTGACAACCCTTTACCTCATTTTTCCACATACCTCAACCCCCATATCCCAAGTCTAAGATACTCCCTTGGCCTCTTCCCAATTTCATAATACGTTCAAACATCTAGGAGGACAAGTGGAGGGTTGGCACAAGGAATCTTGTCACCTCATCCTACTTTCCCATTATTTAACTTGCATTCTTGGACTTTCTACACCCCCCCACATGGGCCTATCCTACATGGAGGAAATAATTCAATATAATATCCATCTCCACCTATTTTATATTACTTCTCCCATGGTCCTTGGGCCATATCTCACTAAATGCAAGCATGGGACTGCCTAGGTGGAGGGGTGGTGCATGGAGGACCCATGCCACCTTATCATTTTATACTATTACTACCATGGATTATGTACAACACACCTTATGGTCCTCTTACATGGAAGGGTGGCACATGGTCATGCCTTGCCACCTCAACCCTGGGCCTTATGCACACCATATTTTATTATGCTATTGCCACACATACAAGCACACACACATATTTATGCCTTTTACTTTGGTCAAATTTATCCATAACAGTTTCCCCCCCCCAGGCAAGGAATGCACTACATTTCCATGCCTGGGACCATCATGCACAAAGAAGGGCTTGAGATAACACTTGTTGATCACCTTCTTGCCATATGGCTCATGTAGTTGCTAAACTTGTATAGACCCATTGCTATGTTCCTTGATGACTTTGTATGGACCAGTCCACAGTGGTAGGAACTTCTTATCCATTTGGTCGTCCAATCTATTATCAAATCATAGCACAACATCCCCCTCAGCAAAGTGTCTTTCCCATCCCTTGCAAATTTTAGCATTCAAGCGGGCCTTTTGTCGATTCTTTTGGATCTTTGTTTGATGTAGTGCAAGGTGTCGGGTTTCATCTAACTTCTCAAGTTGTACCAACCTGGCCTCTACATGTTCATCTTCTGTCATCCTCTTTTCTCGTGCCAATCTCAAGGCCGGAATCTCATGCCAATCTCCAGAATCTCTATCTCTAGTGGTAAAACTGCCTCAGTACCGTACACCAACTCAAAAGGAGTGTGACCTATAGATGTTTTATGAGTGATGTTCTAAGCCCACACAACTTTAGTGACATTTTGATCCCACTGGCTCCTATTCCCTATGGCCATTTTTCCCATGGATTTACAAAGGAGGCCATTGGTCAGCTCTGTTTGTCCCATGGACACTGGATGATAGATGCTAGAAGTGTAGTGATCAATACCCATGAGATCCATGAGCAACTCCATTGCTTCATTTAAGAATGGACTCCCATGTTTAGATACTATTTCCATGGGTGTCCCAAACCTTGTGCAGATATGTTCAAATATGACATTTGAAACTGCCTTACCATTTGCAGTGGGGAGGGCGATAGCTTCAACCCACTTAGTGACATACTGAGTAGCTACCAAAAGATACTTCTTTTGCAGGCAATCATGCGTAGGGGCCCAACAAAATCTATTCACCACTTCTGAAACGGACGGATAAACATCATTGGGTGATGTTGCCCAGGACACAAATCCTTCCTACCAAAGAATTGGCATGGTTCACAAGTTTTGCAATACATAGTGACATCCTTGAACAAGGTTGGCCAATAGTACCCGGCATGTAAAATCTTCTTAGCTATATAGTCACTGGCATAGTGGCCTCCACAAAATCCATCATGATAATGCTTCAATAACTTAGGTACTTCATTTGCATCAATGGCCCATCTTAGTACCCCATCCAAGCCTTGATGGTATAACACCCCATCAAAGAGAGTGCAGCCCCTACTATCTCTACGGATTTTCTTTCTCTCATAGCTAGTACTTTTTGAAGGAAAGGAGAAAGCGGTCAGAAACCTGTAGATACCACCATACCATGGATCCCCAACTTCTATGGCTGCTACAAGGGTTACATCGAGGCACTCCTCTAAATCAATCAAAGCATTCTTCAAGTTGGAACAACCCCCTTTTACAAATTTGAAAGAAAAATCATATTCTTGTAAAACTGCCAACCATTTGGCCAACCGGCCCATGGGATTTGGTGATTGAAGAACCTACTTTGCAAGACCATTGCTGTAGATTATGATGGACTTTCCAGTCACATAATGCTTAAATTTCTCAATGCAGAACACCAATGACAAAGCATGCTTGTCAGCCTCAGAGTAGCATTGTTCAGTTTCGAGCAATTGTCGAGAAAGCAAATCGAATGGGATACATGAACCGATCCTCCCCTTGCTGGAGAAGAATACCCACCAGAGTGTGCTCACCAAACCCAGGATTGATATAGAAAGTCTTTGACCAATCAAGATTGCGTAGAATGGGTTCTGAAGCCAGAGCACTCTTGATTTGTACAAACCCATGATCACAATCCTCATCCCAAGAGAAATCAAATCCATCTTTTAATAGCATAGTCATGGGTCACGTCAAAGCAGCATATTGATCAATGAAGTGGTGATAATATCTTGCTAGATTGACAAATGAGCATACCTGACGTTTGGTTGTTGGCAGGGACAGCTTGAGGATAGCTTCTACCCTCTCAGGGTCGGCTTGACGCCCTCAGATGAGACAATATGTCCCAGTAACCTCCCTTGAGTGGCTCCAATGGTGCATTTATCAGGGTTGAGGCTGCCATTTGCATCATTGACCCTTTGGAAGGCCAACCTAACCTTCATGATGTGCTCCTTACATGCCGAGAATATACAGAAATCATCTAAAAACACCTCCAAGAAAATACCCAAATAAGGAGCAAACACCATCTGCATAAATCTTTGAAAGGTAGCAGGAGCATTGGTGAGGCCAAATGGCATTACTTTGAATGAAAATTTCCCCCAAGGTGTGGCAAATGTGGTTTTAAGCACATCCTCCTCAGCAATTCTGATTTGATAAAACCCGGAGTAGCCATCACAGAAAGTATACATCTCATGACCACTTACCTTCTCAAGAATGAGGTCTTGAAAGGGAAGAGGATGATGGTCCCTCTTGGTGGCTGCATTGAGTTTCTTATATTAGTCGATGCAGACCCCCGCCACTTGTTATTTTTCTTTGGGGTGACTACCACTATGAAACCTATTCAGTATTGTGAATTGGAACAATAAACCCAGCTTCTACAAGTTTTTGCAACTCTGAGCGTAAAGCATCAGTCTGTAGGGGCCCTAATCTCTTATACTTCTAAGCCATAGGCTTAGCATCAGGCTTTAGCTCTATCTTGTATTCTATGGCAGTCACATGGCAAAGGTGGTGGTAGCTAGTTGCGAAGAGGTTAGGGAAATCTTTGAACATTTCTAGGAACTCATCTTTCTCACTCGGATGAGGTTATGGGAAAGCATAGATTCAAGCTGTTGAGGACTAGTTGTTACCTTTTCTGAGAACTCTTCCCCCCATCTAATTCTTCCATTGATTCAGACACCGAGGATGAGAGAGTATCACTGTCTTTCTCCTCTTCTTCTTCTAGTTCTGTGGAACCTGGTTGCATTGGGATCTTCTTCTTAGAAGCACCAAAAGACATGTGTCCTGTCTTCCAATAGTTGACTACATCACTGTTTCTCAACCATGGTCTCCCGAGTATGGCTGGGTAACTCCTGCCTGTATCTTCGATGTCCACTACATAGAAATTGATAGTGATGGGCAAATCCTCAATGACTCCCAGGGTGGCGAGTCATCGACCATCTGCTACCTTGATTCGAGTGGAGGAATTCCTTGTGCATTTCAAATTCAATTTCTTCATGATTTAGGGCACCATGATATTACATGCAACTTCCCCATCAACACACACACTTTTGACATAGCAATTATCTATGATGACATCTACTGTATGTGGGTGCTAATCTATTTCTTCAGAGATAGAAGAGACCTCTCGTACCTTTCCCTTTTTCTTCTTCCTCCTTGTTGAGAGCCCTTACTGTAGCTCACATCTTACCTTAGGGATTAATGCTATTAGATGAGGGAGCGTGATGCTCAAAGACCGATGAGCAAGGTCTTGAATGACCGAATAGTCCTCTTGCCCTGAGACGATGGGGAAATCCGAGGGTGACCACTTACTCCTGCGAGATCTTTTAGTCTTCTCTGTTGGTGGGTCTACCATCTCAGCATCTGAGGGCTTTGAGAAGGACATCTTCTTCCTTGGGCATCTCGGTCCATGGTTTGGAGAGGGGTCTGAGGCGGTACGACTTCTTTTCTCGAGGTCAAGGATCTCTACGTCAGAATCCTAAGTGCCTGATTCACTTAGAAGATTCACCCTTGGAATATTGGGACATTCCGTGCGATAATGACCCTTCTGGTGGCGCTTGTAGCACACAACATTGGCACGTTCTCTTGGAGGGAAATTGGCTTGATTTCTGATGCCCACCATCTCAAGCCGAAGATCATTCAGGGCCTTGGCTAGGTCATTGACTCCGAGTTCTTTAGCAAGAGGGGTTGGGGGAGTAGGAAGGAGGGGGGCTCGTGGTCAAGGCTGGGGAAATCTTCCAAGCGGAGGTTGAGGATATGCTCCTTGTTGAGGGTAAGCATCTAAGGGAGGACCATACATTTGAGGTGGAGGTGGTGGATACATCCCTAATGAGGGGTGGGGGTATGCCCCTGAGTTAGACCCCCAGGTTGTTGTTGCAAGAATTGAGGGGGTTGCGGAGGGACAATCATCTTCTTTGAAGCGGGGTTAGACTGAACTTTATCAAACTTTTGAGCAATCTCATGTGCTAGCACCATAGTTTTCGGATTCTCCCATTTAAGCTTGAGGTGAACTACAAAGGTAGCCCAGCACATGCTCAGTCATTCCAGCTCAAAATCTGGCATTGTCCTTTTGCGTGGCAATTAAATGGTTCAGGAGAACGGCCGCTCGATCCACATATCGACGCGCTGTCTCACCTTCTAACTGCTTCAAGTTTTCCACCTACAGGTACACATTCTCCGGCTCCTCTTCTTTGCCAAAATACTTAATCATCGCTGCTGTTAACCTTGGCTAGCTTTGGCGAATGTCGTCAGCCTACTTCTCATACCACACTTGAGCCAAACCCTCTAGAAATGTGGGAAGAACGAACAGCCATCTATCTTCAGTAAGAAAGTTGAGAGAAACACAATGGCGCTTGAAGGCCACAAGATACTCATTCGGATTTTCTTCAACCCATCCATAGAACACAGGAATGTCAACCATGCTTGAAAAATGGAAAAGAGAGAGTCAAAATGAGGCTTATCTATTGGCAAACAATGGAAAGAGGTAGCTTGAACTGAAAATCAGGCGAAGATACATCCACAAATCACACATAGGCAGGGTAGGGTGTGACTGGTGTATTGTGAGATACTACACGGGAAGAATCTTCAGCATAGAATAGCTCATAGACAATCTTAAAAGGACCAATCCTCATGATATCGCATGCATCTTTACAAGCGAGGGTTAGAGACACGGCGCTGCATGAGGTTGTTCATCAAGGCAAACAAGAATGCCATGAAAAATGTCAACAGTTGGAGAGCTTGCACATCACCTTCAGCTTCTTCCAGTTCTTGTAGTTGCCATGCTATTTCTTCAAGGGGTGTGCGGTCTGGCATCCTTCTTTTGAGCAATGTCCTTGAGGACCTTTTTGATGATCTTCTGAAGTCGATAAACTCGTATCAAATATGCCCAACACTTAGTTTCATGATGACCACAACCTTTGCATTCCACAAATGATCACCCTCATTCGCATTAGGGAAAAAGGGAACTCATTTTGGGGCCCTGTAAGAAATTCACTATTTTTTGATTTATTTCTCTCCTAAAAGACCTCAAAAATAGTAAAATACGGAAACGTGGCTCAGATTTGTCAGTAAGGACTACAGAACTGTCAATTCAAAAAGGAATAAGATAATCTTTTGTCTGACTAACACGATTTTGTATTAAATATCCTCTTAGATTTTTTTTTGTTTACCAAAGATTCCGCATCTCTTTGGCCGACGTGTGCAGGTCTTTCATTAAGAGTCCATCACTGAACTTAGTGATTGCAAGTTTTCAAAATATTCACATGGATACCGCCACACTTCCACGATTCATGTTACAAAATGACTATGAGATTGAAAAACAAACTTCGCAACCTGAGGAGCACAAAAAATGGCCGATACTAGTGAGTCACTATCTGAGAAGAAGCGATTACACCATCTTCACATCGACTTGGAAGAACAATATGCTCCAGCACAAAAAAGACGAAAGGATACGGTGCTGAATGCTCAACAGCGGGAAAATATGAGAAGAGAAGGGCTTCAACATATTGACTTATGGTGCGATGGAAGCATATATCCAAAATGTCAAGTAAAAAACTCTACACCTCCATTTGTCAATCCCACCACATTACTGAGGTTTGCCGACGATGGACAAAATGGACTTCTTGGTTATATTTCAGCGCAATCTGCATTTGCGGAAACGTATAAAATGATGTACCTACAAGAAAAGGGGGCCAAGATGGAGGAGATAGCCATTCGTGCAAAATTGGAGCAGCAGTTGCAGAATGAAATTGAGGAGCATTCAAAGAGTAAAAAAGAGTTGACGAGAGCAAGAAAGAAGAGAACCGTGCTTGGAGACAGACAACGTAGCAGGAAGATTAAAAACATTGCAAATTTGAAGGCTGGGACTGGTGGATGCAAGCGACGAATTCAGGAAGCAAGGTTAGATTGAAATTTATCATTTTGTATACTCAAAAAGGCTCTCTTCCAGACTATATCTATTTCGTTGATTGTCGCAAAATAAGAATGGAGGTGCTGAATAATATAGTCATATTGTGTTGTTATTACAGGAAATTATTGGAGCCTGCAAAAGAAAATATGGACCCGAACCTTCTTCCTGTTAAACAAAGGAAAGGATTGCTTTCTTGCGGTGTAGCAAAAGGTTTGATTGAGGAAAAAAAATACAAAACAGTCAAATGCAATGTTGTAGAGGACTTTGTATCCAATAATCAAGTTGATGGCACTATAATCCAAGAGGCTCTTGATGTTAGTGGAGTTAGCAGGAAGGGATATAGTTCGATTTTCCATGCGATATCCTCAACTTTGAAAGATCAAAGGATTAAACGAGTTTTACTGCCAAATCCAGCAACCGTGTGGAGGATAAGAGGTCATTTGAATGAAAGTATAGATGAATTTATTGGACAATATATCCATATTGAAGAAATATTTCATGGTGTTAAAGGAACCACTGTGTATGATCCTTGGAACAATATATTTTTAGATCTGCAACAACTTCAAAAAAGAATGGTTGAGTTTTATGGAATAACATTTGAGGAGTGCAAAGGCATTTTGAAATTTGTTATCAAACTGGATGAGTGTGAGGTTGTAAAGGAAAAGAAAATGGAAAGAGTTACTATTACATTGATGAATGGAGCGATTGATACATCATTGACTAAAGCGAGTTCGAAGTATTTTAGTGTGCAGTCAGAGAAACACATATAGTGGTTAGGCTCGTTCCAGGTATGATCATGGGTTGTTTTATACTTGATTTTGGTCATTGTTTTCAAATCTGATATAGTAATACTTTTGTTTTCTATAATCTCACAGGTGAAGACCGAAGACCATGAAACACTAGATTGGGTGTTTCATCACACGGAAATACCAACAATAATCAAAAGACAAGTGCAAGGCGAGAATCTCCATGTTGCAGGAAAAGGTGATTTTCAAGTAGAGTGGCACATGGCCAGGGATCTTAAAACACTTAAGTGCATGCATAACATTAGTAAAGGAGGCAACTCAAAGTCTCCTTGTCTTTACTGCAAAGAATCAGCTCAAGTAATGGATTCAAAATGGTGGAAGAGAGCACCTAATAGAGATAAAGTTGACCCTGACTTCAAGGCTATTCTGGACATTCCACTATGTAATGTTCACATCTGCACATTGCATGGTCTATGTCGAATTATTGAGAAATTGGTATTTTTATATATTGGATTTTCTTGGAAACTCCGTCCCGAAAAAAATAGAAAGGATGCTCTTCAAGCATTGGAAAAAGTGTTATCCGATATAGGTCTGCATGGAGGAGATGTTCAAATCACAAAGGATTTTAAAAAGTCTACCAATGGCAAGGAGGTACCAATCAAGCCCTCTATTGGTGGTGTTAAGGCAAGAAGATTCTTGTCTCGACCCAAACACAGTAAGCAAGTAAGGCAAGGTAGAGTAGTTTCAAAGATTAATTATGGATTGTGGAAGCAAGTCCATAATGCTGTGAAAGATCATGAGGCAGATGGGGAAGCACGAAATAGGAAGGCAGAGGTGTGGAGGTCTCTTGATCAACTCTTCATGTTCTGTGACAAAGTAACATGGACAAAGAGTGATTACAAGAACTTTGAGGAGGCAATTAAACATTTTGGAAAGTCAATGAAAGACGCGTGGACAACCTGCAATATAACTCACTACATGGTAAGGTTATGTCTTTTTCTTTTACTTAAGTGTGATCTTCTTTTTTTTTATTACTTACTATGCATTCTTATGTCTTACAGCATATCATATACAACCACCTTCCCTATTTTGTCAAAAAGTATGGATGCCCAGCTATTTGGTCTACCCAAGGCATGGAGAAGTCTCACTACATGGCACATAATGCATTTTTTAGACACACACAACACTATGGAGGGAGTCAGAAGGCGAATAGTCTGAAGGAAGTCTTCCAATGGTTTTACCGAGGCATACTACAGAGGTTTCATGCTAAAAGAAAAGTTGCTAGCTCCAAAATCAAGCTTGCTTTTCTTCTAGCCCAAAAGCAAAGACGAAGACAAGCTCTAGACAATTCAATTGCAGCAGAGAGACATAGACAATGGAGGGAATCGAAGATATTTAGAAACCATAAATGGACAAGTAAACATGAATAGGACTCATTTGTAACTTATTGGTGTTATGTCCACATGTTTTCAAACTCATTCAATAGAAATTTTTTTAGTGGAACAAGTGACTCTTGGTGTTATGCATGAAAAAAATTTCAATGTGAAACATATGATCTGAACTTAATACAATTTGTTTACAATTTCAATATATTGTTCATTTAATATTTAACGACACCACTCTATGTAAATGTACAAATCATTTCATCATCAACTTATTAATCATTTATACAAGATCATACCAGATATCAAAGACTTTATACAAATCAGTTCAAATTTAATATAATGTTTGTGCTATATTCGATGACTAAATCCTATTTTTCCCAGGGCCTGCCGATCGGAACTCTCTTTTTGATCTTGATTGGAGTCTTTTTCTTCTTTATTGGCTTGATGTCAACTGTCTCTTTATCCTTTTCTTCAGCTCTCTCCACCTGCTCCTCTTCTTGGACTGTGTGGCCTGATGCAATCATGGGTGGCTCTCAAAACCTTACGAGCTGGTGTTTTCCATAGCCCTCCAGATATTTGGGGTCCTTAACACCACATGCTAATGCATAAGAAGTGTAAGACAAAAAGTAAGCGGCCCTAGAGGCCTGCTTATTCACATAATCTCCAAATATATCTATGGCAGACAACCTCTCTATCAAAATGATCTTTTCCTTTTGCCATGAAAGAGCATGTCCACCTAAAGCCCTGGACAAACATTTTAGGAAGTAAACAATGGCTTCTCCATTGTTGCTCAACTGCCTATGGTAAATCAAGATCTTGGCACTGCCTAGATCATGAATATAATGAGCTAGGTCTGACATTTTGCGAAACCCAACCTGCCTGCTTCCACTTGATCTCTGGAGGAATGTGTCATCCTCAATTTGTAGCTGCAACATATCAAAGGATTGGAGTGAGACAATACACAACCTACAAAACTAAAGTTAAGCAGAAGTCAAAGTATATGATTTGAAGTACCTTCTCATTTTCATCAGCAACAAGCAGTTCATCTTTCCAAAGATTTATCCCTCTCCCTTCTTGTCCAGCCTCTTCTCTAGTCTTTTCTGTGTATAGTGCTGAGAGATTCATAGCTTCCTGTGTGAGCTGGAAGGCAGCTTCATCTGGCTCTTGGAACTTTTCAGCCTCTTTGAAACAAAATGAAAGGGCCTCTACAGGATCAAACATTGTTTCCAAAGCCAGTAGTGAATGGTCATCCTCTATGCCAACCTCCTTGTCAAGCCTTGAAGCCTGGGCAATAAGGGAAATGGCATAGTCCTCCCTCAAATCAAACATACACTCTATATCATGGAGGAAAACATAATCCTTTCCACCAATCAACACACCTGGAAGCATGGGCACTGCATAGTTGCTGCTCTGAACATCAAAATCTTCAACTGGCTCTGCTCCCCTCAGAGTTTTTTTCCTCAGTTGAACAAGGTCAAGAGCAGCCACTTGCAGCCCCTCATCCTGAAGGTTGATATCTTCTTCTTGCTCTGCCATTTCAGAGACCAAAGAAACATTCTCCTTTTCAGAAGCTTCAGATGTGTCTTCTTCTTCTATTTCCTGCCCTTGTTCATCCAAAGACTCCTGAACTGAAGACAATGTACATAAGAAATGCCATGCTCTCCTCCAGCACTCTGCACTTTCTGGTGTGCAAAGTACAGTTGAATTTATAGTGATCAGGCAGGCTGTCAAATCTTCTGTTCACATGGTACCTCAGCCTGTCATTGGAGACAATATGATTAAGGTGCACAAAAACCTTTTCTCCTCCCACAATTCTTCCTGCCTCTGTCAGTTCTTTGAAGGCATCCCAATAGTCTGAAAGAAAATCTTTGTGCTGCTCCAGTACAGAGCTCATTGTGAACTCCATGTTGAAAATACTGTGGTATAAATGGAAGTTACTCTGAGCCTTGCATTTGTGAAGAAACTCAAATAGGAGCAAATCTGGAGAACTGTCCTCTTCTGGTTCCATTTGTTTTTTGATGGAAGAATCAGCACTCTGCTCCAGCCTCTTCTTTTTGCCTGTTCAAAAACTTATATACTATGAATTCTATATGCTGACATATGCAATCAGTGAATGCATTGTATATCACCAGATAATTCCTTCATGACATCTCATCACTCACCTGGTGATTGCTGTGGTCTAATAATAGCAGCAGAAAAGTCCAGCTTCCTCTTGAAAGGTGGGGCCTGGGAGCCAGCTGTTCCAAAACAAAAACATTTCTCATCATCAAGGAAGATTTCCACAGGGCTAAAGATAGCAAATTAATGAGGTAGAAGTGAGAAACAAATAATACACAGGAATTTGCAGCAAAATGCGATATGGGCTGTTTAGAGAATTATAAACCACTCTCCTCGCATTTTGTTGCAAATTCTCAAATTCTGTTCATGTGCATGTCAAATCAAGCACTTGGTTCATCTCAGTGATTCCTGGACACTATGATCTCATATGCAAGAGAAATAATGGAATGAGTGAAACTATTCATGAGGAATGTGCCAACAACAGGAATTTGCAGCAAAATGCGATATGGGCTGTTTAGAGAACTATAAACCACTCTCCTCGCATTTTGTTGCAAATTCTCAAGTTCTATTCATGTGCATGTCAAATCAAGCACTTGGTTCATCTCAGTGATTCCTGGACACTATGATCTCATATGCAAGAGAAATAATGGAATGAGTGAAACTTTTCATGAGCAAGGAGTCCACAACAGGAATTTGCAGCAAAATGCGATATGGGCTATTTAGAGAATTATAAACCACTCTCCTCGCATTTTGTTGCAAATTTCTTGTTTCTATTCATATCTACCTACAATCTAATTTCTGGGTTACCACATTGTGGAAGAAGGATGGAGCTGAGTGAAGACATTGGGACATCAAAAATCCAATGGATGGAAGAAATAAATGTTGAAAAACATTGAAACCAAACTAGAACTCTGACCTTTTTTTTCCTTTTCCATGCTGATTGAGTTGCACTGGTAAATCTCCTGCTCTTTCTCTAGCTTGAACTTTGCACTCTAGGTAACCTGGAGATCTGGCAGTACTGTCTTCAGGCAGGTTGCAGTCTGGATGGAGTGTGCTGGGTAGGAAAGGATCAGAGAGAAAGGATCAGGAGAGAGTCGTGGCAGGGATGAGAGATTGGAATCCAGGGGAGGGAAAAGTGGTTGTGGTATTGATGATGAAATCATGAATGGCACAAGTTCCAAGGAATAAAGCGTACTTTCACACGTGCCAAATTTCAAACTCCAAGAGATCTGGGTCCCATCCACACGTGTGAAAAACGACTAGATTCCACACGTGTGGGATTTAGTGATTCTTTAATTCTATTTGCACTTCTTTGTGGTATCCTGTTTTAGAACTCTTGCCCTCCAGTCTCTGCTCTCTTGCCTCCCTACCTCCATACTCTGCAGCATCAGCATCTTGTCCAGCAGCACAGAATCATCCTCACCATAGATTACTCCTCAGCAGCACAGCACATCCACAGATAGATTCTAGGTCAGTAACAATGGGTTCTCCCCTTAGTCTCTGCAATCTTTTTGCCTAAAATAGAAAAAATACATCCTGTATGGAAATGCATAGACTCAAACCAAGACAGAGAAATCACTGTAGGAATGCAGATCTTCAAGTGTGATATTTGCATGTGATCTTCTTGCATAACCTCCATTCATACTGTATTTGGTTGGAGAAACATAGAAATCACTGTAGGAGTGCACCAGCATGTCATTTAAAAAATTTGCAGCAAAATGCGATGTGGACCTGTTTGAAATTCCAAACTGCTCATATCGCATTTTATTGCAAATTTCTCTATTTGGCTTCTTCCACCCCTGTGATTGCCTTCTCTTTGTGAGAACATGTTCTGGTTTTTTGACTTCCATAGCTGTAATCTTCTTGCATAAACTCCATTCATACTGTATTTGGCTGGAGAGACAAAGAAATCACTGTAGAAGTTCACCAGCATGTCATTTCAGAAATTTGCAGCAAAATGCGATGTGAACCTGTTTGAAATTCCAAACTGCTCATATCGCATTTTATTGCAAATTTCTCTATTTGGCTTCTTCCACCCCTGTGATTGCCTTTTCTTTGTGAGAACATGTTCTGGTTTTGTGACTCCCCTTAGTCTCTGCAATCTTCTTGCCTAAAATAGAAAAATTACATCCTGTATGGAAATGCATAGGCTCAAACCAAGACAGTGAAATCACTGAAGGAATGCAGATCTTCAAGTGTGATATTTGCATGTGATCTTCTTGCATAACCTCCATTCATACTGTATTTGGTTGGAGAAACATAGAAATCACTGTAGGAGTGCACCAGCATTTCATTTAAAAAATTTGCAGCAAAATGCGATGTGGACCTGTTTGAAATTCCAAACTGCTCATATCGCATTTTATTGCAAATTTCTCTATTTGGCTTCTTTCACCCCTGTGATTGCCTTTTCTTTGTTAGAACATGTTCTTCATGTCTGTGATCTCTTTCCAATCCTTTGTATGCAGTTTTTCAGAGTGATGGCAAGAACCAAATCAACTGCAAGGCAAGTTGGCAAAGGACCAGGTCTTGCAGCAACAGCAGCTGGGACAGGTTCCAAGAAGTTTAGTGTGCCTCCAAAGGGAAGAGCTTCACATGGCAGGAAGGGTAAGCCAATGAGCTTGCTCAAGAAAAAGGCCAAAAGATTGAATAAGGGTGCAGGTGTGCTAAGGGAGATAAGGAGGCAACAGAAAGCCATAGGTTTTGCAATACCCAAAGCACCCTTTCAAAGACTGGTGAGAGAAATTTGTGACAGTTGGAACCTTGGGTTCAGGTGGAATAGAACTGCCATTCTTTCCTTGCAGGAAATGGCAGAGGATTACCTGGAGAAATATTTTGAGGATGCAATGCTTGTAGCAGCCCATGCTCACAGGGTGACTTTGATGGCCAAAGATTTCAACACTTTGTCCAGAGTGAGATGGAGATATGACAAGCTGGTTCATCCTGTGGAATGGCAGGACATCAAAATGAGAGATATATTGCTAATTCCACCTACAAGGAAGGTGAAGGTTGATGAGGTAAAGGTTGTTGAGGTAACACACTCAAAGAACACCAGAGGGAAGGCTGCTTATGAGG
The DNA here is from genome assembly GCF_047967505.1 of Dipteris shenzhenensis. Lineage (NCBI taxonomy): Eukaryota > Viridiplantae > Streptophyta > Polypodiopsida > Gleicheniales > Dipteridaceae > Dipteris > Dipteris shenzhenensis. The sequence continues at coordinate 10,760,803 of NC_141605.1, forward strand.
ACTCACTGAAGCAGCAAATAAAAGAAACAAAATCTGTTATATAGATGTGGAGATTGGAAAGAAGGAGCTACACATACATAGAAGGTTGAAGGAGCTGGGCCCTGATGTAGTTGTACATATTGAGGATGAAGTTTCAGTCAATGATTTTGATTTGACAAAACAATGCTTAGCAGCATTGGCTAACAAGAATGAGTATTGCTCAGATACTATCATTCTTGCAATGCTCTAGTAAGTGTCTTTAAATTTTACATTTTTTGCAAATCAATCCTCCTTGTAACTCTTTTATAACCTACCCTAATTATGTTCTGATCCTATGCAGCATGATGAGAAGCTAGCTTCACCCCTCTGTACAACATACAATCCATATTGTTGATCCAGCCATTTCTTCTAGATTAAGAGATGCAAAGGAGACTCCCATGAGTATTTCCAGCTGGTTCAAACACTGCAATTTTGAAGTAATTGACATTTTGCTACTTCCATATCATAGCAGGTATGTGGGTGACTACTTCTTTTAAGATTCTTCTTTAATATTGGGAACTCTTGTAGCCTTTCATTTTCTTATGCTTTTTTCCTTATGCAGTGACCACTAGAGTTTTGTGTCTATTGACATCCAGCAGAAGCAATGCTTTCTATTCAACTCTCTAAAAAACACACACAGAGAGCTGAAATTGTAAGTGCTGTGTGTGCTTTTTGAACTCAAAACTTCATTATTTTGATACCATACTAACTAAATTATACATATTGCAGTTGTATTAGAAGGCTATTAGATGCATTGGATCATTGTCCTCCAAATGTCTCTCTATTGGATTCAATAGAGCCATTAAGTCTAGAGGTAAAAAGTCTATTAAATGCTATGTCTTTGAACTTATTGAATAATTTTGTTTTGTGCTGATGCTCACAGTTTCTAACATTTTTTTCTAACTGTACAGACACCACAACAAAATGATTCAAGTAGTTGTGGATGGAGGGTGCTGATCAATGCAAAATATATACTTTCAAGCTACTTTGAAAAGGAACAGCCAGATCTGGTAAGGAAAAATACTTTTCATTTAGCTTGAAGATAATTCATAATGATACAAAGTGTTCTAAATTATCCTTTGCCATTGCAGATGAAAGAGGATAGCTTCAGCCCCAACTATGTACATAATTTTAGAGCTCATACAATTTGGAGGTTTTTGAGCTATGCCTCCCCCAAACCTATTGTAGCAGCTACTGTGGAGCTGGGTGAAAGCTCTAAAGTACAAGAAGGTGTCATACACCTTGATCCCACATATGAAGCACCTAATGTTGAGGACCAGAAGCCACAGGAGCAATCACAGAGTGCTGAGGAGGAGCAGACACAGGAGCAAAGACCTGCTCTGCTGATGTTGAGGAGAAGGTGGAGAAGGAGCAAAGAGAGGCTTCTGGGGCAGTGGAGGAGACAGGATGGAGCACGGACAGGATGGAGCAGCAGAGAGAAGATCCTCCAGAAAATGTAGAGCAGGAAACTGTACATAAATAGAAAATGGATGTTAGAAATATGTTCTACAGATTCAGCTAAACAATTCTGTACAAAATCTTACTTGATTGAATACAAAACCTTTCTTTATGGAGTCTGTGTTATCTCAATTTTAAAATTTTCTATGTTTTTGCATTTAACTGAGCTCTCTCTTCTTCTGAGTAATTGCAAAAAAGCAATATGAATTAGAGTGGTAAATTAAACTAATAGCAATGCTTATAGAGACTAGGATAAATCAGATGGTGTACCTTTCTGTTCTTGTAGATAAATAAAAAGTCGTTTGAGATAGAACCTTCAGTCTCAAACAGAATGTCACTGCGCAATTGAGCTAGGGAGCAACATTCTCTTAACGAGATATTGGCTACCACATCACCATTCTCAACAACATCAATATCAATAAGTTTATTTTGTGCACCAAACGACTCTTCATCTTGGTCCATTGGGACAAGCTTTGTGCCTAGCATTCGACTGCGCTTGTAATAAAAAGAGAAAATAAAATTTTGTGATGCAACCATGTACTTCAGTTGCATAGAAGGTTGGACCACCTCACAAAACACTGAACTACATGTCTTCTTATCCCAACCTTTATCCAAAAATTGTGGCATGCATGCCGAATTTGTTGCTTTAACTGTGAACATTGTTTTTGAAACCTTTACTGGAAAGGTATTAAACAAGTCTACAAAAACTGTGAGAGGCATGCACAAAGAAATTTTTACTATCGTAGTGGCAATATTGGGCCTCAGAGCTTTCTGTACTTCTGTAAAAAGCTTCGCCCTATATGCCTCTGTAAAACTAGAATGTGGGTGAGGCCAATCCACCGAATTCCACGCCGGAAGGTCTTGTTTTATTAATACACCATGTGTGTTAGCTTTGTCCAGCAACTGATAAAAATGATCAGTAAAAAATATACCTGATTGAGCTAGCTCCGTTGCACATCGACCTTGGTATTGTTGTTCTCCTATCGATCCATGCAGAACATCTATAAATCCCAGAATACAATCGATGTTTTGCCATGTCTCATACGATGAAGGATATAAATCTGAAATAAAACAACACAAGAATGTCAATAAGTTAAGAGAGAAAGCTTCATCTTAAAAATCCATACACCTCATGAAGGAAAAAACCACAATAGAAAAATATACAATTAGGCCTGTGTTGCGGAAGATTTTTTGGATAGTCTCGCAAGACAAGTTCTTTATGCATGTACACGTGCTGAATCAAAACTTCTTTCATGGATATCTTCCCTTTGGTGATTTTAAAATCTCGTACTCTTCCCTTCCACGATGCCAAGAAAATGTTTTTTGTCTGGGGTCTTTTTCTTTTGCTAGGTTGCATGAGCACCCATGCTCCTTTCGAAACACTAAACCTTTCCCAAGTTCCTTCTGTTTTGATTGTACTTGAATTCTCTACCGACGAAATAGAAGAAGCAGGTCGACGGGGTAAGGATGTTTGGTATAATTCTGCCTTCGTAGCATTATCATCCACAGAGCGTCTTCCACAAGAACGGCCGTGGTTTTGGTTCACCATGGAGATTTTCTGAATCTGTAACAATAGCAAAGTAATGTAACTAAGATAACAATTTGAAGTTTCAAGAAAGAGAAAGTGGGCAAACAGACAGTTGACGAGAAACATCTTACTCTACGCGAAACAGGATCAAGGGAGCAGTTTTGGAAAAGAAAGGCTGTTGCACAATGAGGCAATGGTGTAGAATGGTAGACCTTTCGCACGAAAGGCGGCACAACATTTGAAAATTCAAAGGAAGGTGGAAGCGGGAAGGATCTTGTCAGATAAAATGTCAGTTTAGATTCTATCTTCTTGTCCAAAGATCTTCTAAGAATAAAAAACCAATCTCCTCATTAATGTAGCACGCTTGTACTTACATAAAGTATTGTTTCTTTTTTCTATTTTCTCTTATTTTCGTGAATTTTCAACGTTACGTTGGCCTTCTATTGATTGGTTGAGAGCTTATTTTTCCAAACCGTAAAAGGCCCCAAAATGAGCTCCCTTTTTTCCTAATGTGGCTTGTGACTTTGTTGAGGCGGTGCTTCCACTCGCTTCATGCGTGATTGAAGTACAAGCTTCATGTGCCAAGAAATCAGCAACTATATTTTGAGCTCGAGGGATATGCTGAATTTTTACCTCTTCAAATTGTTGGCAAAGTTCCAATGCTTGTTGATGTCATGAAAGCAAGCCTTCGCTCTGCACCTTCCACCTTGCACTAACTTGTTCACACACAAGTTGAGAATCTCCTTGCACCTCAAGTTGCTTGATGCGATGTTCTTGTGCCTTTTGTAGCCCAAAAATGAGTGCCGAGTACTTAGCTTGGTTGCAAGTACTTGCTGGTGCAAACTTGCTATAACAATACACCTCACCCCCTAGTGAAGTGAGATTCACACCCACAGTAGCAGCCTTGGTCGAAGGTTTGTATGTGCCATCAAATTGGAGGAGCCAAGATGTCATCACACCAAGACTAAAATCTGGACATCCCAAGTTTTTTGGTAGTCCAAGATAGGTAGAAGGAGAGGGTGGGGAGAATTTAATACTTGAGCAAGATGTTCAACACCAAATAAACTTGCAATCCTTTGAGTTTATCTTTAGACCAAAAAGAACATGGTATTCTATAGTGCACTCTTAAGGAAACTAGTTAGTGGTCAAGAAGTGTTAGTTAGATTTTCTTAGTAGAGCATTATACTTTGTTATTGAGAAGTCTCATTCAGGTCTAGGATTATTTCATCCAACACTCATTCGTGCATTTCCTTCCATAGAGAGGAGTAAAAAAACCACTTTTCCACAACACCTTGGTATTGCATCAAGTTGTTACCCTTGGAAGATCTAGACTGGCAAGATGACATGCCCAAGGATTTGATAAGTTTTGGAGATAGGTTTAGGGAAGGTCAGATCATGAAGAAGACTATATATACCTATAGACCTCTCACACAGGTCAATACCACTAGATTCTAGATTATGAGAGCCATTCCGTAGCCATGGACACAACAACACAATGCATCCATAGACGCGCGCACAGATGCATTTCCTTAATTTAAAAAAATTTACGAGCACGTCTATTTGCACATCTATTAGCGCATCTACAGACCTGCATCTATAGGTGCATCTATATAATAGGCAGACATGCCTATAGATATGCAAGATGTGAGAGTGCTCTCAACGGAAGCAAGAACGGAAGAGGGAGAGAGAGCGAGAGAGAGAGAGACAGAGAGCCACACAAGTTTTGGTGGGTGCAGAACCACCCTAATCTTCTTTTTCATTCATTTATATATATGTGTTTGAGTATTGTACATAACTGGGGTTAAGGCACAGTGACCTTTAACCCCCACAACCTCCCACTTAAAGGACAATGTGCCTTTAAGGGAGAACAACCAGTGAGCATACTATCCAATGCCCATCAATACACGATAATACTCAAACCGCTGACTAGATAGACTCTTCGTCAGCATATCTGCAGGGTTATCATCTGTATGAACCTTGACAAGCTCTATGCGCTTGTCCTCAAGTAAATGTGGTCTCCTGGAGTGACATAAGTGCTGGTTGTGCTCAGAATGGGCATGGCAAGGCAGCCCTGCAACTATTCAGTGGAATGCAGGTGAAAAAAAGTCTCTTGACCACTTTATTTGTTGATAGTGCACTGTGTGGATGGGACTTCTCTTCATGTTGGTTTTCAATTTCTCCTCATCTCCTCCCAATCTAAGCCGTGATACCTTCATTTTGATTTCAAAGAAAGGTTTTTCCAAATTCCATGCACACATTATTGTACACACATAGTATTGCATGAGGATCCTTCCATTACTTCATAAGCCTTACTTTACGAAGTTTTCATGTCAGGTTCATTCATATCCATAAGCAAGGCCCTCTCTCTCTAGGTGACATCAGGAGATGTTGGCCTCTAACACCCCCTCTCAGCTCCTAGATGGAATAGAGACGCTAGGGAGATGGGTGAATGAAAAGCTCGCAATATTCATGAAAATTGAAAAAAAGCTCGAGACAAAAAGCTCACCAAAAAATCACACCCGGAGTGAGTCTATACTGCCGACTCCTAGGGGGTGTTTTCAGTACTCATCATGTATGTGTATAACTCTTGAGGAGTGCAAGGGTTCCCCAAAATGTTATATAACTACTGTAATATGGCATCCTGAAGATCAGGCTAGGCTCTTCAAGAGCTTCCTGGCCACATGATGAACTGCTAAAAAGAAGAGAAAAAGATTTCCATCATGCATGCCCTCTTTCCATCATCCATGCAATCCCGTGATTTCCATCATGCATACCCTCTTTCTTTATCCCACCCTTATGTTGCAGTGCAATTTCCCTCATGCAAACACTTGTTTCCATCATTTATGCAATCCCTTATTTCTTCACGAATGCTTGTGGCATTGAAAATTTGACTTAAACATGCATGCAAGGGAAAGGATAAAGGAAAGAGAAGGGAGGATGGAAGAATGGAAGGAGGAGGGCGAACGGAAGAAGGGGAAAGGGAAGGAGAAGGGGAAAGGGGAAGGGAAAGAGGAAGGGGAAAGATGCATGTCTGAAAATGTCTATCAAAGCACGTCTATAGACTCGACAAATAGCGTGTTTATAGGCTTGGCTACCCTGTTTTCCATAACGGTTGACATGCTTTTAGATGCGCATATAGATGCACTCCAACAGACACTTTTTGACAAAAAGTAGAAAGCGACATGCGCTTGACCCCAAAAAGAACTATAGTACCAAAAACATCCTTTCCCTGTATGTGACAAAGGATGAATCTAAAGAGTCTAACAACTTCCAGAGAAGACCCGCTGACAAGAGATTTACCTTGGATAGAGGTATGGAAGCTTCTTGTCTTTCTTCAAAGCTTCCTCTCCTTCTTCTCTTGTGGCTTCCTTGTTCACCCAATTCTCTTGTATGCTTGGGGATGAGTGTGTATGCTTGGAGATGAGTGTGGGTGGCAGGAGATGAGAGTGGGTGCCAAGAGATGAGAGTGGGTGCCTAGAACTCTGTGTGTATGCTTGGAGACCTATGTATTGAAAGGAAATCAAGCACGGCAGATTGAGAAAATGAGCAAAAAGTAGGTTTAAAAACCAGTCCATGCGTCTAAAAGCGCATCTACACTGTGCTTTAGATGCTCCTATACACACGTTCCATAGTAACGTGCTACAGAGTTTTCTCAAGAACACATTTTTTGGGTTGTTTATTTGTAGGATGTCTTCATCTTCAACAAGTAGCTCCAGTGAGGATGAATCCCTCCATATCCACCATTGAGAAATGTGGTTGGAGCAAAAGATCAAATGTATGTGTGATCAATGTCGAGGAAACATGTATCATGCATGTAGAATTACACTCAATCACATCTCAAAGTACAGAGAATGGGATGAGACCATATCCCCAGTAAGTGTTAACGCATTGAGGTTAATTGAGATACCTATGGGTGTTCATGTGTTTGATATATGATCCTTTTTTTATTTGATACATGATGCAATGCCACACCCGCATATGTTGCCCTATGCTCATCGTGAGGATGCAAAATGTTGGCGATATGAGGTGGGATCATCAAGAGGGACCATTATGGAGGCATGGAGTGATGGTAATAGTAGCCCTCCACCATTACCTCATGAGGTCATGGAGGAGGAGGTGTTTGATGATATGATGCAGGATTTATTTGTTCATCAGTCCTCAGGTAGGGTCCTCAGGTAGGGATGATAACATGGAGTAGGACAATCTTTTTATTGCAATATCGACACCACTATTTGAGGGGTGCACATTCTCTATTCTACATGCCTCCCTTGAGTTACCAAACTTGCAAACCATCTATGGATGGATCAATGCAAGATTGAATGCATCTCACTTCTGCTAATTTTGGGAAGCTTCCTACTTATTGGTGCTAAGTTGGTACTCTTGGATTAATTAGTAGTTGGTCTCTACTTTGGGGAACTTTGCGGGTTCATCTAGGGCGAGAACACATGACTTGATTCATATTAAACCTTAGAATCTTATTTTCTATAATTAGGAAAAACTTGGTCTATTAAACATTTGTAATTCACCTCCATATTGTAGTCACTTGATCTATCATTTGTTCTCTACTGCTCAGGATAGACATCTCCTCCTACCCTGGCTGGCTTGTCACAGTGAGGGTTGATATGTCCCCACTCCCCACAATTCCAGCATTGGACATTGCTCATGTCACCTCCTCCTCTCCCTGCACCAGCTGAACGTCCTTCTCCTCCAACCATAGCTTCTCTCCTGTTATTCTAACCTCTGCCTCTTCCTGCAGTGTCCATCCAAATTAGGCTGAGTGTTTTCATCAGCTCCACAACTTAATGCAAATCCTTTTTCAGGGAATCATCCTGCACAAGAACAGATACCAGCTCTCTCTCTGCATATGCCTTGATCATTTCTGGGCTGTTGACCAGGGTTTTGGGCTCTTCATGCATTCCCAACTGCCTCAATCTCTCGACTTTCCACTCCTTCTCTCTGGCCACTCTAACAACATCCTCAAAAATATCAATATTCCTCAGCTCCACCTTCAAACGGAGTGAAGGCTTCAGGCCTAAAATGAAGCGGTCTCTCTTAATCATCTGAGGAGGCACCTCCAGCACAAGACCTTCACACCAGAGACTCCATAATCTCCCAAACTGAATCAAGTACTGGTCAACCTCCTGCTCCTCCTCCTATCTCACTTTGCACAACTCTTTCCAAAATTCATTAGGGCTCTTGGATTGTGCAAACCGTGCAAGAAAGGCTACTCTCACCACTATATACTCTGGATTTTGCTGCTGAGGATGAGCAGTCCTAAAGGTAGAAACTTGAGTCTGCAACCATGCTTTTGCATCTCCCTTCTGCAAGCAATAACTCATGATCTGAAACAAAATCTCAGGGGTTGCCCTATCTTTCATAAGTGCTATAAATTCCATCTTTTCCAGGAACCTCACCACATTCTCATATGGCATCCCCCAGAAATCTGGAAAGTCTTGTGCCATCTTCACAATACTCTCCTCACAATTTGACTTCTTCTAACCACAATCTCTTCCTACTCTTCACAACTTGTAAACTGAAGTGACACTTCCTCCGTGGAGGCACCAAAACGTGGATGGACAAAAGCAATAGAGCCTAATCTGCCTTCACATCCACCTCATCCACATTTAAAGCAAATGAACAACTCAATCACCAAGTAAAAGTATTCATTCAAACTCCCTGTCTCTATACACCTCCGGATACAACTCATACTTTGGCCACATTTCCATTGAAAGCTATATAACCTCAAAAAAAACCCAATGGATTATACAGCTGAAGATAAGCTCTCCTACAGACTTAGATCAAGCTTAGAAAACACATAGATGACCCATGAAACATAGATTCATCTATATGAGCATACAACTACAACTATTCACTATGCAACACCAATTAAGGCCTTCACATCTCATATACAAGTTGTTTGCTATCCATAAGCTCTTATCAAAATTCTTTGAGTCTGAAGTGAACCACGCTCTCCTACAATAGCTTGCTATCCTTTGAGTTCATCACACCCAGTACTTCATCTTCTTTCCTGCCTTCACATTTATCCCCCACTAATTTGCCAATAACCTATTGGCAATACTATCTACCACCCACAAGCTCCCAGAGGGATTCATGGAAGTTTGAGGTGTGCTAAGCTTCTGTATCATAGCTTGCCATCCCTCTTCATGCTACAATAGTCCTTCACAGCTTCTCCAAGCTCCCACAACCAAGGTCTCCACAGTAGCTCCTGACCCTACCTTCTATCGTCGGTAGTTCTCCAAGCCCCCATGTCCAAGCCTTAGTGTAGTAGAGATGCCACTCCTACCATCCATAGCTTATTTTTTCTACTGCAGCATTCCCATCACTTGATATTAGTCTTCACGTCATCACCACAACCTCAGGAACTCATGGAGATCACCACTAATCTATAGGCCAAGGTACTCTTTAGCCTCCACAAGAAGCTCTCCTAGCATGAAAAACTCACCAAGCACTTCCATGGTACTCTTTAGCCTCCACAAGAAGCTCTCCTAGCATGCAAAACTCACCAAGAACTTCCATGGCTCTTCCAACCCATGCACTAGCAATGCTTCACTTCCATCTAGCAGACCCAGCCTGAGTGCCCTTTACAATATCCACGTCGCCTAATATTGATCCCCAAAGCCCTGTGTGGAAGCTCCCGGTCAAGCAAAGGCCTACACTTCTCATGCACCATAAAACTCTCCTACATTAAAAGCAAGTAACCTATATTTATCGCATAAGCCAGGCTCTTAGGCTCCCAACAAAAATAGTAACTCTTAAGATAGCGCCATAGTATCGCCTCTTCTGTCATCAAGCATCAGCACCCATAGCTCTCTTCCAAAGCAGTAGCCCTTCATTCCAGTAGCCTCCAACAAGATTCACAGCCTCCATAGTAAAAACGCCTCCCAAGAGAACTGTCGCCAAGTAGAGAGAAGCACCAGAAATGAAAATCCTATGACCAAAACTCACAACCTCCTGCTCATGGCTTATCTATAGACCAAGATATTCTCCATGCTTGCACAAGAAGCTCTCCCAGCCAAATCCATGAGTCATTGTACTGCTCTTCTACACATAAAACTCCCAAAACTCACGTATCTTCCTCCAAATCCTTTCAGCCTACAAGGAGTGACATCTCTACCATCTAGGAGCTTTTGGGTAAATAAAAAAAGATAGCACAATGTGCCTTCTTCACATTGCCCTCCTCCTCTACAGTAACAAGACTACCAGTAGGATCCTAGCCCGTCTCTTCAAGCTACGATAGCCTCCTACTGTAACAAGCCTCAGCCACATGGTGATCAAGCCTGCACTCTTGCTTGAGCTCATTCTCTGTCACTCATAATCCTTTTTGGATATCAAACCAGACTCCTCCATCAGAAAGCTTCAGGCCTCCCTAGTAGAGTCGCCACCAGTCACTCCCCTCCTTCATGCACAGGTCTCTCCTCCTCTTCAGGTGATCGGTCCCCATTCCAGAGCTCTCCTTCCCTCATCACATAGTGACCCCCAGCTGGCAGAATAATGACCCCCACCGCCTCTCAGTCCGCATCATAGTGACCATAGTCAAGTACATTCGCTAGCAACCGTCAACTCTCCAGCAAGATCCAGAGTCCCTCATTGTTGTCAACCCACATAGTTGTCAACTCGTCATCTAGAAGTATTCCCTTTCCATCATGTAGCCACATGCATGCATGCCTTTTTTTATATGATCCACATCATCGCATTACTTTACCACTCTTCTACCCTTCCTTCAAACTATACAAAGGCCATTAATGCCCAAATCATTGACTATGTGCACACAAATGCATGCCACAAGCACTTAGCATCTAATTGCCCAGACTACCACAGATGGTGAACACAATCCCGACACAATGGATTTACAAGACAACCACGACAAAAAAATGCTCATGCCCTCATATAGAAATGACTCGGGACAACTATGAAAGGCATATGTCATCCCACAACAAAACACCGTCACACTCTGGATACCATGCTTTGGATTGTCTGGTGCACCACATTGTATTTTATCATTTCCTGAGAGTCCCTACAAATGTATCTACAATCTCAAGAAAATATCTACATCAGTGTAGAGTCTTTTATGAGAGTGTCCATAACTCAAAGCCACCACCAACTAGCTATGTACATAGCTATGCACCTACCCATCAACATGCAACAAGTGAAAACATATTTACATTTTTATCCACACATCCCGCCTCTATCATCCAAGATCCTCCCAGAGCTCTATTTATCCAAGGGACTCCTGGCCTGTGCAGTAGCGATGCCCCCAACTCTCCAAGCTCCTTCTTTAATGTAGTCCTCCTCCCCCCTTAGATCCCCCCCACCAAAGGACCTCGAGCCAGCCCATGACACTACTACACACGGATCCTATTGCAACATTTAAGTATCGACGTTTAGCATCCGTGGGGCACTAATCATCGATATTGGAAGAGTGCCTCGTCAAGGGTCGCTATATAGCGACTTTTATCAGAATTGTAAGTGTCGTTATATAGCGACACTGAGATACTTTTTTATAGCGACGTTTTAGAGAGAGTTTTTTTTCTCATATCGACCTTAAAAGTTAGTTTTCTCCAATGGAAATTTTTTTTTAATTTTCATACATGTTTGATCTTTTGAGAGAATAAAAGTACGAGAGCATGTACATCACGCCTTTGAAGCTCATATATTCATGTCCAAGTTTGAGATGAAAAAAATCAAAGAAGAGCATTTACATCAACAGTTTCATCTTGAGCCAAGTCTAACGCACCAAACAAGTCTATCGCTAACTCTATACCGAGTTGATCTCCTTCATCATCATACTCTAGCATCGTACATTCACCTAAAAGTACTTGATCATCTTCTTCAATAAAGTGTGGTGATTCCTGATGATTGTTGTCTTCTTCCTCAATATCGTGATCCCCATCTTCCTCCCGTGCACTGTCATTATGTGCATCTTCCTCTTGGCTCATATTGTGATCTTCATCTTCTTTGCTAGATTCATTTGGATCAATTGGATTTGGCATTGGTAGTGGCATCTCCATATCCACATCTCTATCTTCAAAAATTTTCTTACTTCGTGGTGCAACTTGGATCACATACCACCATCTTGGATCAGAACGATCCGGATGAAAAACCACCTATATTGAAGATGGGTGCCAAATGTCGTCAATTATATATATGAAATTATGCTTAAGTACATGTATCAATGGATCTTTAAAAATGAAAGCTTCGATTAATTAAATCATTAGTATGCACCTGCTCACAGTGCTCGGGAAGAACAAAAGCATCACTTTCATCGGTCCAAAGTTTGGTGGAGTCTATTGCAAAGAAACCGCTACTATCTTTTCTCACTGTCGCATGGGGACTGTTGTAAATAGTTTTAAACCATTTTACATCAAGAATGAAAATACTACATCGTCTGAAATCAACTTCATAGATTGCGCATATGGTTCCACAATAATCTAACTGTGAGGAGAGAAGATTGGTATCCGAAGCACTTGCTTAGCTATCTTGTGTGAAGCTACCCATGACTCCACAATCATACGTGACTCTCTTTGAATCGATGCATTCCATGCAAAAATGTCATCCATATGACCATAATGCACTGTACTTTTTGTACTGTAAAAGAGCATCATTAAAACAATGAAGATGCATCTATTTTATAGCATATATTGCCACAAATAACTACTTAATTATGTCAAGAGATAAGAAACTTACATGCATCATACATCCAGATGATAACTCTTACTCGCGCTTGTTTATTGTCTCTCCATCACGTTTGGCTTTACGTAGAGCCAGTTGTAGCCAATCAAGTGACGTGTGAGTGGGGAGAAGAGCCAAATCCCGTGGATATGGTTGCAATCACCTGTACATTACTATGAATCTCGTCCTTGCATTTATTCTTTCTGCTTTGGCTACTTCATATCTCTCAATCCACTTCTGCATCTCCTTGCTATTGAGGATACAAAACTTATTGAATTTCTCCATTTGCTCTTTGCTCATCTTTCTTTCAATCCCTTTTCCTTGGAGAACCTCGCCAACGATGCGATCATCATCCTTGTTATGCCAAGCTTGCGGCATATCAAGATCCGTGGATGCAAGAAACTCCGTGATATATACTAATGACTCTTGCACAAGCCATCCCTCTGCCATGCTTGCTTCTGGTCATGCTCTTTGTCTTACAAATCCCTTCAAAGTTTTCATAAACCGCTCGAGAAAAAACATCCATTGCCTATGAATGATACCTGCAATAGCCACCTCATCATCTATGTGCACAAGAAAGTGTACTTGAGTTGTCATAATGCTCAAGGGAAAGTGCTTCTCAAGCAAGCATATGGCTTCGATGGATTCCACCCTAGCCTTCTCGATGCTCAATATGGAGATTTATTTTTGAGATATCCACCTATTTCACATGCCCATGTAAGATATTTTCATAATCAATCCACAGATTATTCAGCTTAAATTGAAGAAAATGCAATCAATGTGATTTGATAGTAAGCATACCTCACAATACCACTGATCTTGAATATAGCATTTCTAACATCTTCTTGTAAGCACCCTTCTATTGTAATTGGGAGGATGAACTATTAAAGCAACAAACAAGTCATGTCAAAAATATAACATAATCATAATTACGCTAACACATCACGATTATCGGCACATTAATCCTACAGCTTAAAATACATGTAAGACCTTGTGCCAATCATGGGACTTGAACCCACTAAGCTTATTGTCATTTGAAAATGCTCCTTTTAAGCAATGCATGTACCCTGTGGATGTTTGAAAAGAGGAAATGTTCGCCTTAACCACTACCTCCTCCCTCGTAGAGAGGATCCACGTTGCTTTTGGGAGGATAACTTTTCCTGAAGCATGCACTTGGGGCCACAAACAAGACATCCTATTCATAGCACGCAAGTCTTCTTGCACTCCTCTCAAGTCTTTGGAACCAACCAAGTGTGCCCAAATAGTAGCCCCCACATTCTTGAAGATATGCATGGGATCCAAGAGATGATTGATTTGTAACTGACCCCAATAAGGAAGCTCGTGAAAGATCGATAGCCTCTTCATACCAGGAGGAGGTTCCTCTCCATTGGCCCTCCAAGCCTGAATCCAGTCACTTGCCTTCAAATATGATCATGGTGGTTCAAGCTGACCTCCACACATGAGATGGTCCAGCGGAAGGTATCGATCATGACCTTCATAAACATTTTTCCTCATATGTTTGGAGTATTCTGCAAGCAATTTCAAACCCGGTCCACAAACAAGACAAGCATGATACCCACTTGTAACAAGTCCAGCACGCATGCATGAATGTGTTAGTATAAGACATGCATGCGAAAGAGAGTCATAAAAGCATAATCCTATATTATACATGTAGAGACACAACCACGTACCTGCGCACCCTCCATATCCTGGGTAGTCATGCATGGTCAACATCAAGATACCCCTGACCAAAATATCATTGGTATGTCTAGGAGCTCTGGATATATCAAAGACCCACACTCCTCTCCATAATATCTGTAACTCCTCTATCAAAGGTGCCATGTACACGTCCATGATTTTTGCCTTGTACTTCCCTGACACGAGTAGTGCAAGCATGAGGTGTCCCTTTTTTATTGTTAGCCATGGTGGGATATTGTAATTCGCCACGACTATGGGCCGTGTCGACCAAGATGTCGAGCGTAACCCGAAAGGATTCACACCGTCCATGGCGAGCCCAAAATGTAAGTTGCATGGCTCTCTCACAAAGTCTGGCCATTGATTGTCTATGTGCTTCCAAGCTGCACAATCTGTGGGAATCCTCAATGTGTCATCAGTGGACCGATGAGATGCATGCCATGTCATCAACTTCGCTATGGATTTGCATCGGAACATGTGTTGTATTCTTGCAATGATGGGAAAGTGTCTCAAGACCTTACCGATATCTGCTCACCCTGCAAGTCATCTCTATATCGTTGTTTGCCACATTTTGGACAACTAGCCAAATCTACATGCTCACGACAAAAGAGAATACAGTCATTAAGGCAAGCATGGATGGTATCATAATCCATACCCACCGTTGTTAGCATCTTCTTCGCTTCATCTCTTGATGCGGGCGTGGTATTTGGTGCAGGCAACATCTTCTAGAGCAACCTATCACAATTCATGTTATTTGGTGGGGATAAAAGAGAGAAAAAGTGAGAATACAAAGGCTTCGAATAATGATGATTCTCAACACAAACAATATCCAAATAATGAGTCAAATTAATGTAGGAGCTAACCTCATTAAGGTTGAGACACTTGTATCCGACCACCCATACTTTGCTTGCAGATTCAAGATTGAGAGACAAGCACATAGTTTAGACATCCTAGCACCCTCGTACAACTGTGTTGATTGCAACTCTTGCATTTTGACCTCAGACTCTGACATCACATGTACATGGGATGTAGTGTCCCTAAAAATAGAATCCATCATGTCGACCATACCCTCGTCATCATCCGGGAGACTATAGTCTTACTCAAAGTGTGAAGGTATATGCATACCCTCGTTAGCCTCCTCATTCTGTTTTAAGATTTCGTGTAAATATAAGATCTTGTCTCAAGGTTTCGTATCATAATGGTATCCAGTATTAACCAGGAACTCAAATAGCTTTGACTTACCGATAATCCATCAACACGTGCAACACCAACGGTGGGTACTGGTTCGGGCTCCTCCCCATACATCTGCAAGTGGCGCATGATAATATGATGTTGATGTCATACTTCTCGCTTGCAATGAGTGCAATGACAACACAACCTCTCTATAAGCCACTTTGTGCTCTCGGGCATTGGCGCCTCATCTGACGAGCTTCCACTCATCCCTTCCATCTACACACTTCTAAAATCACAACATAAGTAGCAAGGAAATCTATAAACAGTAATAAAATAGCCACCTATGAGCTTCTTTTTTAGCTTTTAACAATAAGTGCCCTAAAACATCGCTATATAGCGACGTTTTGCTCTATTTCATCACTATATAGCGACACTTTTAAATATAAGCATCGCTATATAGTGACTGACCAGCGTCGCTATATAGCGACACTGTGGGCTTAAACTCGAAACCCTGCGGTGCGGCGCTTTCTTTAGCATCTTTATTGTGGGAAAAGCAATCTCTCCTCCCACCTTATATCGGACGACCTCGCTTTCCTCCTCTCTATTCTCCACCCCTCACCACTACTCAACCCCTCTCCTAACACTTGTGCTCCCTCTCCACCCACTCCCTCTTTGCTTGTGTGAAAAGAAGTTTTTCAAGAAGGTGAGTCTCTTTAAGCAATGTAGGTTCGTTTTTTGTGAGATTTCATTTTGTGACTGTTGAAGCATGTTTCTCTTTGTATTGATAAGGCTATGTGCTAGTTTTCATGCTTGATTTTCAAGGGTTAAAGACAAAAAACGAGATTTTGTGAAAGAAAGAAGACTCACCTCTTCTAGTCTTTTTGGTATTTCTCTTCCTCCTCTTTCTCCTTGTTTGCAGGCTTATGCTTGTCTCTTCAATCCAATCCCTTTGAGAAGTTGCTTCTTTAAACTCCTCCTTCCTCTAACTAGTTATTTGAAAAATGGTATGTTTCCTCTTTTTTGTAGGGCCAGTCCACAAAACACCGAGCGGGACTATTCTAGGTAAGAAAGTGCTTCCTCTTTTTTCCTTTTGTTATTTTTGTTATTTGCATTGGCCTACAGCTAGTGCCTAAGCGCTAGCATGCTAGCTGCAATGATGGGTGTAGGAACCCTCTCTTCCCCTATTTCCTCTTCTTTCCCTCTCTTTTTTCCCTCTCTTCCCCTATTCCCTCTTCTTTCCCTCTCTTCCTCTCTTCCTTCTCTACCTTTTCCCTCTTCTTTATCCCTTCTTTTGATCTCTTTTTCCCCTCTTCCTCCTTTCCTTCTCTTCTTTTTTCACTCTTTCAATGGCTTGCCCCCCTCTTCCTTCTCTTATGTTTATGCTCTTTTTACCTCTTCTTTTTTCCCTCTTGCATCCCCTCTTTCAATCTCTTTTCCTCTCTCTTTCCTCCTCTCTTTCCCCTCTCTCAATGTCTTTTCATAAGCATATGTATTTGCCTATGCTTAAGCTTTCTCTCTTTTTCTTTTATGCTCATATGCTCATGCATAAAAATAAGCATATCCTTTCCTTCCTTTTCTCTTATGCTTATGCTCTTTTTCCCTCTTCCTTCTCTTATGCTTATGCTTACGCATGAGCATGTCTCATTTTCCTCTTTTCCTCTCTCTTTCTCCCCCTCTTCCCCCTCTTTCGATCTCTTTTCAAAAGCATATGTATTTGCCTATGCTTAATCTTTCTCTCTTTTTCTTTTATGCTCATATGCTCATGCATAAGAATAAGCATATCATTTCCTTTGCTTTATCTTATGCTTATGCTCTTTTTCCCTCTTCCTTCTCTTATGCTTATGCTTATGCATGACCATATGTCTCCTCCTCTTTTCCTCTCTCCTTCTCCTTCTCCTTCCCTTCTCTTCTTTTTTCCTCACTCTTTCTCTTCTTTTCATAAGCATATGCCTATGTCTATGCCTATGCCTATGCCTATGCATATCCTTCTCCTTTCTTTCTCTTCTTTTTCTCTTCTTTTCATAAGCATATGCCTATGCATGTCCTTCTCCTTCTCCTTCTCCTTCTCCTTCTCTCTTCTTTTTCTTCTTTTTTCCTCTCTTCTTTCTCTTCTCCTTCTCCTTCTCTCTTCTTTCTTTTCTTTTTCCTCCTTCTCTCTTCTTTCTCTTCTCTCTTCCTCTCTTTTTGTCTTCTTTTCATAAGCATATGCCTATGCCTATGCCTCTGCTTATGTTTGTTTTTTGTTTTTTGTTTTCGTGTTTGTGTCTACGTTAGACATGGGATCATGTCGCACATCCAATGAGTCCGAACAGCCTCGCAGGAGGAGACATCATGATCTCTATTCTCGAGAGGACTTTGATTCCTCTCAGGTGACACCTCAAGGGCCTACCCCTGCGACTACCCCTGGCCCAAGGCCTCTCGGATGTAGCACTGTGATTGGCCCGACTCCTCTCGGACATAGCACTGTGACTACCCCTCGGGGAACTCCTTTGCTAGCAGCCCATGGCTTTGTCGGGAGTCCCGACGAGTTTGTAGCATAGATGACCGATGAGGAGGCAATGAGATTCTTCTCTCTGCTATCTCAGAGGACCTTAGCAATTCCCTCTCCTACACCGACAACTGGACCTACTGCCGAGCTGTCCCCTCGTGCCCCTTCAACCGAGGGGTCATCACCTGGGCGTGCCTATCATAAGGGAAGGAAGAGTAGGAGGGGCTGCTTATGTTTTGCTGACTTGGGAGATGTAGACGACGAGTCAACACACTCACATCCCTACAGGTCTCCACTTGGTCCCGAGACACAGTACCAATCAAGTCCCTTGCCCTCTCCTACTCCCACTGCTACTCCTCGCTCTGGAAGCGCTCACACAACTTCCACTCATTCTGACTCTGCCACTATCATGAGTCCTCCTTACCCAGTCGAGGACCTCTCCTACCAAATCAGGGCTGCTGGAGAGATAATAGAAGATAGAAAGGGCAAAGCAGTGATGGCCACCATGAGGCGGTTGATGAGCCACCACTTCAAGAGCGGCATTGCTACTGATTGGCGGTTTTAAGATGACCAAAAGAAGCAGGCGGTCATCGATGAATTAAAAGAAAAATACCCTAACCCGCCAAATTGTTCAATGAGAATTACATGTGAGAGTCCATGGATTTGGTCTTGAAGCATTGTAGATCAACCTTGCGTACTTCCATCACAAATGGGATGGCTAAACCTAGCTGGGCAGACAAAGCTGATTGGAAGTTCTTCAAGAAGCAAAATAGGGACCATCCTAAAATGTTCTAGGATTAGAGAAGGGCTGCGAGGAGACGACTGGACGCTATAGGTACTTCTCACTTTGGTGCAGGCAGACGGTTGGCATTCGAGGCAACTGTGGTAAGTCTACTTCTTATCATTTAATGTATTGTTCTATTTGTTTTACTACATATTACATGCACTTTATCTAACTCTCGTAAATTAGGTCCACAGCAAGCTACGATGGGTCGTCTTCCTATAGATGTAGAGACGCAATGCGTGTTTTGCATAGGAACAAAGTCATGGTTTATTGAGCAGGAGGCAATGGTAGCGACGGCCAATTAGGCTAAGGTGGCTGCTCGCATGGTATAAGTCTACTCCTACTTGTAATCTCACTTTTTAAATTGTTTTATTCTTTAAGTTCCAATCTAATTTTCAATTAATATGGTTTCACTCTTAGAGTCAAAGCTCGAGCGTCCCATCACAGAAGGTGAGCGATCACAAGGGCCAGGGATCTCAAGCACAGCATAAGGGTCAGGGAGCAGGCGCAGCTCACGAGGACCAAGGATCAGGCTAGCAAGACGAGGACGAGGAGGACGACATTGATTCAAATGAGTAGTAGTAGTAGTTTGCATATAATTTGCCATGTATATCATTTTGTATATCAGCTCGTTTGAGCGATTTTGTATCACCCTTTTTGAAAGGGTAATTTTGTAACAAACAATGTTGTATATCTTTGACATGTATATGCTTTTGTTGCTCGATCATTTCATTTGAGTGATTTTGTATCACTCTTTCCGCAAGGAAAATTTTGTAATAAAAAACTTTTTTTTTGTAATTACAAAAAAAAAACATTAGTGGGGCAAAACAGGGCTTGCTATGGCCCTATTTAGCCCCACTAATGCTTTTTTTTTAGTTATGTTAATCACCGCTATATAGCGATGTTTACTAGTGTCACTATATAGCAACGTTTATTACCATCACTATATATCGACGCTTATATAGCAACCGTTCTTTTTTTATGCTTATAACGACATTAATAACAACCTTTGCATCCCTTTTTTTTATTTTTAAAGTGTAAAAAATGTTGGTATTTTTATCGAAAAAGGGCCTATGCCTTGTAGTGCGATAAGTTTCCAGCATCCTCCTACAAGCTGCCATCTCCATGTATTGCCCAACTCATCTTCCAGAAGCATGTAGAGAACAATCCCATCACCACCTTGCATGTGCACATTCCCTTCCATATTTTCCAGCCATGTCATCATGTGGAATTTACCACTCTCCCATTAAAAAAATGCGAATACCCCCCAAGGTGCATTAAATCCACATTTTGGACCCTTGGTCACACAATTCCCACACACATTAGCATGCATATTAAGGCTTGCATGCACCCCCATAAACCCACATGAAAAGCCCCTTGACATGGGCACCAAAACATATCGAATTCCCATAACATGCAAGACTGTGTTGACTCAGGAAAATATTCAAAAGAACCCTTCATGACTTGACTTTACATGACCCCAAAAACATTTCACTTGACCACACACTAGACACCCTTGCTCTGGAAGTATGGTACAACCACATTGCATTTCATCATTTCCCAAGAGTCCCCGTAGAAGTATCTACCATCTCAAGAAAATATCTACATTAGTGTAGAGTCTTTTATGAGAGTTTCCATAGCTCAAAGCCAACACCAACTAGCTATGTACATAGCTATGCACCTACCCATCAGCATGCAACAAGTGGAAAACATATAGTACATTTTTATCCACACACTGCGCTTGTTTTAGTAAATCCCAATGAATAAATCCCAAACAAGGGAAAATGTAAATCCCAAACAGTATGCTAATCCCAAACAACCACTAATCTTGTTTTAGTGACAATGATTGTGCATGAGGGACCATCTAATTATGAGCTATAGGCTGGAATTAGAAGAGGAACCTGAGGAGACAGTCAGAGACAAAGATACAGAGAGTGACATAGAGGAAGAGAGCATCTCATCAGAGCAAGAGAGTCAATTTTCTTCACTATTGAAGGAACCGGATGCATATAGTGGTGATGATGTAGGGGAGCTAGAAATCATTAAACTTATTATGAACGGAGGCTTGTTAGTTGCTATGGAGGAGGGTGTTGCTCAACCAAATCTGTGTGAGGTAGCAAAGGAGAGCCCGAGTGAAGGGGTTGCTGCCACAAGTGGCAGAAAGGTTGAGAGCCCATTAAAGGGAGCTAAGGATAAGTTTGTGTGTGTAGTGGTAGATGATGATCATGCTCCAGTGTTGTGTGATGATGTGCATATGCTGGCTGGTCACGTTGAGCAGATATGCAGCCACTTGAAGACAAGGCTTGGAAGGAGTACATGGCTGAATGCAATTAGTTCATGGTTGACATTATGATTGTGCATACTAAAGGGGCTGAGATTTCATATTTAACAAGTGAGGAAGAGAGAGGTGAAACTAGCAGTGAAGATGAGAGCTCAATCATGTCTGACAATGATGAAGTTGATGTGGCTATTACTGATAAAGTAAAAGACCTACAGTTAAAACTCTTAGTTTGCATGGGACCAACAAGTGTTGAAGTCGATGAGGCTATTATACTGATAAAGTAAAAGACCTACAGTTAAAACTCTTAGTTTGCATGGGACCAACAAGTGTTGATTGTGTGCATGCGGACTTTGATGTGTATGATGAGGTTAAGATTTAGTGTTTACAGGATAATGGTGATTCACATGATGACCTAGATTGCATTCTTGATGATGCACTGGATGATATGTTAGCATTAATCTCTTCTGAAAAGAATGGAAACACTAGTATGCATGTTGAGCAGGATGGTAGTGATAGTGTGGTTGATGATCAACTAGATGCTTTACTTGATGAATCCCTCATGGATTTTGCATGTGTGGTTGGTAATGACAAAAAAATACATACTTCTCATGATTGTTCAGAGAATGAAGATGTCAGTGAAGAGCAAAAGCACTCTTTAGGTGGGAAGGATGTTTGTTTGCTCCTTGATGATCTTGATAATTCATGTGATGAGTTAAGTTTTGCAGCTTATAAGGTTGAGGCAATAGGGTCTGTTCAGAAGTCCCTAATCAGAGATTATGGGCTAGTTGTTCCTGAGAGACCTATGTGTGAGGTAGTGACCTCAAAAGTTGTGGCTCATGTGAAGCTGAGCAAGACTCATGATACAAGCATGATGGCTAATAGCCAGTGGAGTGATGTGATGTCTTGGCAGGATAAGCTATGGGATCCTGGAGGCTTAGTGAGGATATGGGTATATGGAAGGAGCTGTGGCTATATCGATTTGGTGTGTTGTTGATTCCTTTTGATCCAGGGGAATGCTAGATTATGCATATCTAGCAGTGGAGGGTTCAGAGCTGTCCTTTTGATATGGGAAGAGAAAAGCAGAAGCATAGAGTACAAACTCATTTTTTTTTTATCCAGGTGGTTTATTGATTTTTTTCTTTTAGCTACTGGACATGAATGTCACAACAGAAGAGTGTGGTTGCTAGAGACGTGTGGATAAAAATGTAAATATGTTTTTCACTTGTTGCATGTTGATATCAGGGTAGGTGCATAGCTATGTACATAGCTAGTTGGTGGTGGCTTTGAGTTATGGACACTATCATAAAAGACTCTACACTGATTTAGATATTTTCTTGAGATTGTAGATACGTTTGTAGGGACTCTCAAGAAATGATGAATGCAATGTGGTGCACCAAACAATTTAGAGCATGGTATCAAGAGTGTGATGGTGTTTTGTTGTGGGATGACATACGCCTTTCATGGTTGTCCCGAGTCATTTCTATATGAGGGCATGAGCATTTTTTTTGTTGTGGTTGTCTTGTAAATCCATTGTGTTGGGATTGTGTTCACCATATGTGACAGTTTGGGCAATCAGATGCTAAGTGCTTGTGGCATTCATTTGTGTGCACATAGTCGATGATTTGGGCATTAATGGCCTTGGTATAGTTTGAAGGAAGGGTGGAAGAGTGGTAAAATAATGTGATGATGTGGCTCATATAAAAAAAGGCATGCATGCATGTGGCTACATAATGGAAAGGGAATACTTCTAGATGACGAGTTGGTAGCTACGTGGGTTGACAGCAATGAGGGACTCTAGATCTTGCTGGAGAGTCGACGATTGCTGGTGTGGGAACGGATGGACTTGACTGTGGTCACTATGATGTGGACTGAGAGGTGGTGGGGGTCATTGTTTTGCGAGCTGGGGGTTGCTATGTGATGAGGGAAGGAGAGCTCTAGAAGGGGGACTAATCACATGAAGAGGAGGGGAGACCTGTACGTGAAGGAGGGAGGAAGGAGGGGAGTGACTGGTGGTGACTCTACTAGGGAGGTCTGAAGTTTTTTTATGGAGTCGTCTAGTTTGATATCCAGAGAGGATTATGAGTGATAGAGAGTGAGCTGCAGCAAGAGTGCAGGCTTGATCACCATGTGGCCAAGGCTTGTTACAGCAGGAGGATATTGTAGATTGAAGAGACGAGCTAGGATCCTGCTGGTAGTCTCATTACTCTATAGGAGGAGAGATCTGTGAAGAAAGGCACGCTGTGCTATCATTTTTGATGTACTCGAAAGCTCCTAGATGGTAGAGATGTCGCTCCTTGTAGGCTGAAAGAATTTGGGGGAAGATACATGAGTTTTGCGAGTTTTGTGTGCAAAAGATCAGTACAATGCCTCATATATTTGGCTAGGAGAGCTTCTTGTGAAAGCATGGAGAATATCTTGGTCTATAAATAAGCCATGAGCAGGAGGTTGTGAGTTTTGGTCCTAGGATTTCCATGTCTAGCACTTCTCTCTGCTTGGCGACAATTCTCTTGAGAGGTGTTTTTACTATGGAGGCCGTGAATCTTGTTGGAGGCTACTGGAATGAAGGGCTACTCCTTTGGAAGAGAGCTATGGGTGTTGAGGCTTGACGATAGAAGAGGCAATACTATGGTGCTATCTTAAGAGCTACTATTTTTGTTGGGAGCCTAAGAGCCTGGCTTATGCGATAAATATGGGTTACTTGCTTTTAATGTAGGAGAGTTTTGTTGGTGCATGACAAGTGTAGGCCTTTGCTTGACCGGGAGCTTCTACACAGGGCTTTGGGCATCGATACTATGCAGGCCAAGGAATTGGAAGACCTTGGGATACGAGTGTGTGCACAGGAGTTGTAGGAGAGAAGCCACATAAAGGTAGCTACCATTGCATGAAGTAGAAGGGTGACAGGATCTCGGATACTCTGAGAGCAAGAAAATAGTTGCAGGATATGATCATGTAAAGGAGAAAGGCATCGCAGATGCTCTGTGAGCAGTAGGAGAGGAGGTTGTAGTAGTTGGTTGTAGCTAGAGGTACATGGTGACATGGATATCATGAAGGGCACTCAGGCTGGGGTCTGCTAGATGGAAGTGAAGCATTGCTAGTGCATGGGTTGGAAGACCAATGCAAGAGCTCTATGAGTTTTTCATGCTAGGAGAGCTTCTTTGCAAGCTGAAGAGTACCTTGGCCTATAGATTAGTGGTGATCTCCATGAGTAGGAGGTTGTGGTGATGACATGAAGACTAATATCGGGAGATGGGAATGCTGCAATAGAAAAAATAAGCTACAGATGGTAGGGGTGGCATCTCTACTACATTAAGGCTTGGAGAACTACTGATGACAGAAGGCAAGGTCAGGAGCTACTATGTAGACCCTAGTTTTGGGAGCTTGGAGAAGTTGTGAAGGACTATCATAGCATGAAGAGGGATGGCAAGCTATGATACAGAAGCTTAGCACACCTCAAACTTCCATGAATCCCTCTGGGAGCTTGTGGGTGGTAGATAGTATTGCCAATAGGTTGTTGGCAATTCAGTGGGGGATAAATGTGAAGGCAGGAAAGAAGATGAAGTCCTGGCTGTGATGAACTCAAAGGATAGCAAGCTATTGTAGGAGAGCTTGGCTCATTTCAGACTCAAAGAATTTTGATGAGAGCTTATGGATAGCAAACAACTTGTATATGAGATGTGAAGGCTTTAAGTGGTGTTGCATATAGTGAATAGTTGTAGTTGTGGAGTACGCTCATATAGATGAATTTATGTTTCATGGGTCATTTATGTGTTTTTTGAGCTTGATCTGAGTCTATAAGAGAGCTTGTCTTGAGCTGTATAATACACTGGGTTCGTTTTGAGGTTATATAGCTTCCAGTGGAAATGTGGCCAGAGTATGAGTTGTAATCTGGAGGTGTGTAGGGACAAGGAGTTTGAATGAATACTTTTACCTGGTGATTGATTTTTTCATTTGCTTTAAATGTGGATGAGGGTGGATGTGAAGGCGGATTAGGCTCTACTGCTTTTGTCCATCCAATGAGTGAGGCTGCTATTCTTGTGGTGAGCTGCTGGATGGATATGGGCATCTTTTTTGCTGGCTAGATGACCGTTGTTTATACGTGCAACCATGAGCAAGGGAGAGGCTGCGATGCTGGCTATGATCACATGATGGGTGACAGGGCTATTGTTTTGGAGGGACCTTTATGAAGGTGCTTAATTGGTGACCACATGAGCTGGGAGATCTTGAGATGGGGATGGTGTCTTTGAAGTGGGAGTTCAGGTCTGCAGATGGAGAGATGGACTATTGCACTGGTCCAGAGCTGCTGATGAACAAAGGACATACTATTTTGGCATTTGTCATGAGCTTCTAGTCAAGGGCGGTGTCACTACTATGCAAGCATAATGACTATAGGCGATGAGAGGCCAAGGGGTCTGGGTGCTCCATGAGAAGAAATTAGTTGCAACACTTGTAATAATCATCATGTGAAGGCCATAGTCGGGTGACGGGTTATCGGCTTTGGGCAGCTCTACTATGCAGTGGGGAGCACATTGGGCAATAAGGGGGCGGCTATGGGATGTTGCTTGATAGACTGGCTATTCCATTGGTTGAGAGCTTCTAGATAGAGATGGTCTCTCTACTAGGAGGCTGAAGGACTATGGGCAATGCAGGTGCTCTGTGAGTAGTAAAGCAGCTATGAGATAGCTACATTCACATGAGAGAATGAGGGAGACTCGAAGAGCTTGTTGGAGAAGTCAATTATTGCTTTTGGAGGGGGCTTCTTGAAGGAGAGGCCATTGCTGTGGAGCTAGACAATGAAACCGGAGCCAAGGGAGCCCAGTTTGCACTCAGGGAAGCTAGGGGCAGCAAGAACTAGTGGTTGCAGTCATTTTTTAGCCAGACGGAGTTCTACAAGCATCCAACCAAAGAGTCTTCTAGGCCAGGGAAGGTCTGAAAAGACTGATAACATTGGTGTAATTAGAAAAATGTTTTTGTTATTTGAGATGAGCCACAGGGTGGTATTTAAGCATATGCTACTTGAAGTCAAAGAGATCCGGGGTTGTTCTTCACGAATTTTGTTAGGGGAGATATGAGCATGGTTGTTTATACCTTGAGTTGTTAGGAAGTGTTCATGGCCGTTATACAATTCTGAAGTTGTCAGTTTTTAGAGTTTTATGTTTCATGGGTCTTTTATGTATTTTTTGAGCTTGATCTCAGTTAGTAGGAGAGTTTGTCTTGAGCAGTGTAGTCCTTTGGGTTCTTTTTGAGCTTTTTTAGCTTTCAGTGGAATGTGGCTAGAGTATGAGTTGTATCCATAAGTGTGTAGAGACAAGGAGTTTCAATGAAAGCCTTTTACCTTCTGATGGTGTTGTTCACTTGCTTTAAAGGTGGATGAGGGTGGCTATGAAGGTGGATTAGGCTCTATTGCTTTTGTCCATCCAGCGGTGGTTGTTTGGTATTTACTAAAGGTTATATTTTGTGGGGTTGGTGTAGTCGACAGTCGTTTCTCCAGCTACAAGTGGCCAGCATACTCCTACGCAATCGAGAGTCGCTTCTCTAGCTACGAGTGGCTAGCATACTAGCTCGACACAATAGGGCAGCAGGCATAGTAGTAGGGAGAGCGGTGGGGGATGCATGGCACAATGCTTTGGGGGGGGTAATGGTGGGGGTAGGGATGATTCAGATGATGCAGATGTGCCAGAGGGTGATGGTACGATCTTCTATGACATCACTCAAATAGGAGGCATCTTGATGGATGCTCGGGGGAAGGACATCATGGCCTTCATGCACTCTATAATTGCTAGCAACTATAGAGATTGCTTTATTCACTACAAAGAACAGCCAAAAAAGTTGGTTGATGAGACCCTTGCTGCTATTCGCTCTAGGTATCCCAATCCCCCCAATGTTCAGTTCATAGATAAATGGGCCAATAAAAGATCTTCGCTTAAGAGGCAGGCACTAGCCGAGATTGCTAGGAGAGAGGGAGATCAACCACCAAGGGGCCAGCCCCACACCACTCACAACCGTGAGTGGAAGAAAGCAATGAAGGCAGCAAAGGCGGACCCCAGTCTGTAGCACATGGAGGCACGAAGGATCCAAATGGAGCAATATGGAAACATGCATTTTGGAGCAGGGGGTGTTGAATCATGGGACGCCCAATTTGTAAGTATCGATCTCAAATTATATTGTGGCTATGTGGTTTATTAGGAGGTTGTTTCTTTGTACTAACCCCTCCACAAATTGTGTCATCTTGCAGTGTGATATCGTGGGTAGGTACCCTACTCCTGTCGAGATAGCCTACCACCACCATCATTGTAGAGGAGATACATGGAGGCACTTCTATGATGATGGGTTGATTACTAAGGAGTAGTATATCCAAGCTACTGGAGTGCCCCCCAAGTATTTAAAAGTAATGAAAATAATGTCAATATTGTAAATAAAGATTTGATTTTTTATACATTGATACATGTTTACCCTCATTTAGAGGGCCCTAGGGCTGATCAAGAGGAAAAAGATGAGAAGAAGGGAGCGAAGAAGGGAGCGAGGACACAGAGAACTTAGATTAGTTGTAGAAGTAGTGCTAGCTACTCTTTTTGTACTTGAAGCCATTGGCTTGGCTTTGTGCCTCTCTTGTATATACACTCCTCTTATTTTTTGTACTTGAAGCCACAGGACGTGGCTTGGCTTCGTGCTATATGTACATACAAGCACTTTTTGGGCTATGAATTATTATACACTCCTTTTATTTTTTTGGCTTTCAATTTCCTTGTGGAACATTCTATCAATGAATGCCTTGTGAACTAAACGTTTTGGAGTTGTAATTTTTTATTCGGAATTGTAATCGTTAGCTATATACATGCTTTGAATCATGCTAATAAAAATGTGGTTGGCTGTAAGAATTGAATTGCACAATGTGGAAATGGGATTCTTGTAACCACATAGCATACACAACATACACAACATTCTGTTCAACCACACAAAATTTTGCTTTTATTTTAAAAAAAGATTCTATGGAGTGTTTATAAGCATGTCTATGTATGCGTTTTTTTGTTTTTTTTTAATTTCTATAGAGTGTTTAAAAGTGCGTCTATAGGCACGCCTATCTGTTATATAGATGTGCCTATAGACATGGATCTGTAGATGTGCAAATAGATGTGCTCATAAGTTTTTTTTTAAGTTAAGGAAACGTGTTTGTGTGCGTGTCTGTGGATGCTTTGTCTTGTTGTGTTGGGTTAGCTCAAACACGAGTTATGTGATTATCCTAAACAAGCCCGATGGTTGGAATATCATGCAACCGTGTAGTTGGTTCAACTCCAACACCATAACTAGGCTGGCTTGGACTTAATGTGATTGTCCTAAACTAGCTCGGTGGTTGGAACATCATGCAATCATGGCTCAGTTAGCTCAAACACTAGTTATGTGATTGTCTTAAACTAGCCCTGTGGTTGGAATATCATGCAACCATGTGGCTGGTTCAGCTCAAACACCAGAGCTAGGCTGGCTTGGACTTAATGTGATTGTCCTAAACTAGCTCGATGGTTGGAACATCATGCAATCATGATTGGGTCAACTCAAACACTAGTTAAGACTAGAGGAGGTAGGAACTGGTGAGAGGATGTAGGCATTGGAAACGAAATGCATTTTTGTTGATTTAGGATTAGCAGAAGGGCCTCTTGATTGTTGGGGGGAGAAGGGACTTAGCTCTGTAGCCTGCTGGGCTGTCTCGACTCCACTGGGGTAATCTCAACTGGTGTGGGATTGGGGTGGTTTGGAGTTTGTGCTGCCGACTCCTGGGGGGTGTTTAGAGTACCCACCATCATGTATGTGTATAACTCCTGAGGAGTGGGAGGGTGCCCCAAAATGTTATATAACTCCCAAAAGATGGCATCCTGAAGATCAGGTGAGGCTGAAGAGCTTCTTGTCCACACGATGAATTGAAGAAAAGAAAAGAAGAAGATTACCATCGAGCATGCCCTCTTTCCATCATGCAAAAGAAAAAATAGAGTGACAGCCTGACATTGAGCAAGCATTTACATACTCCTGCATTCTTTGAATTAGAGTGACAAAAGTCTGTATCTGCTTGCTCAATGTTAGGCTATTGAAGCTTCACGTGGGGAAAAAGAGAGAAGGAAAGAGAGGAGAAAAGAGAGGAAAAGAGAGGGGAAAAGAGAAGGAAAGAGAGGAGAAAAGAGAGGAAAAAAAAAGAGAGAAAGAAAGAGACGATAAAAGAGAGAAAAAGTGAGGATAAAACAGAGAAAAAGAGAGAAGGAAAGAGATTAGAAAAGAGAGGAAAATAGAGGAAAAGAGAGGAGATAAAAGAGAAAAAGAGAGGAGAAAAGAGGTGGAAAGAGAGGAGAAAAGAGAGGAAAAGAGATGAGAAAAAAGAGACAAAAAGAGAGGGAGATAAGAGAGAAACAGAGAGCAAAAAAGAGGAGGAAAGAGAGGTAAAAATAGAGGAAAGGAGAGGGGAAAAGAGAGGGACAAGGAGGAGAAAAAAGACTAAAAAAGAATGCTCCATCATTCATGCCCTCTTTCTTTATCCCGCCCTGATGCTTTAGTCAAATTTTCCTCTTTCTTGGACCCGCCCTCATGCAATCACTTATTTCCATCATTCGTGCAATCTCTTATTTCCTCACGAATGCTTAAGGGAAAGAGAAGGGGAAGGGGAAGGGAAAGTGAAGGAAAAGGAAGGGGAAGGGGAAAGGGAAGAACACATAGGAAAAACTATCGTAGCGCATCTATAGACGCGTCTAACAATGCATCTACAAGCACGGCTCTTTGTTTTTCCAAAAATTAGATGCACTGTTTGACGCGTCTATAGACGCGCTCCAACAGACGCCTTTTTAAAAGAAGCTGAAAAAGACATGTGCTCGACCCTTAAAAAAACAACACTAGTACCAAAAACATCCCTTCCCTACATACGACAAAGGACAAATCCAAAGAAGACCAACCGCAAAGAGACTTACCTTGGATAGAGGTATGGAAGCTTTTATTTTAAAAAGTCCCTTATGTAAATTAATTTTTGTAAAATTTAGATATTAAAAATATCCTTCTGTTGAACTCACGTGATAGGGTTACATATGATGACTGACCCCCCCGAGCTTGAGACTTGGATTGGGTATGGACGGTGTGAAGCCATTTGGTCTCAAAAGCACCTCTTACAGTGTATGGTCAGTGATATTGGTGAATTATAATCTTAGACCCTGTATGGCGATTTAGAAAGGACATGTTATGTTATCCCTTCTGATTCCAGGGGAACATACTTAACTATGTCACCCCTTGGAATGAATTCCCCCCACAATCACTCACTATAGGAGATTGGATGAGAATTTGGGATGGTTCCACGACTCCTCCACCACTTGGCATGAGGCAGTAAGGGTTTGTAACTATTGTGTGCTATATTGAATGGAAATAAAGATTGCAAGCTCACACCATCTTTTATCGGCTACCATAGTGGAGGAGACCTTTCCAAGTTCTATTCTCACAAGCCAACTACATCTCATAGTGCATTTGGTGGGATGAGATTGCTATATGAGGCACTGTACATGCATGATGGTTGTTCTTCCTTGAGCACTTCATGAAGACCTTGAAGGGTTTCATCAGGCAAAATACAAGGCCCGAAGGTAGCATGGCCGAGGGTTGGTTCGTATAAGAGTCACTTGTATATATTTTTGAGTTTCTTGTTGATGTGGATAGCTCTCTCCCACAACTATGGAGAGATGATGAAGACCTAAGGATTGACAAAATATGAAGAGGGGAGAGGAGAAGAGTGGAGATGAGGAGAGAGGGCACATCTAGAGAGCACACCACAAATGACTAACTATACACTAGATTTAGTTGAAAATGTAGAATATATACAAACCCATTAAGGGTTAGGGTTAGGGCATCTGACCCTTTCCTTTATAGAACTCTATTGGGTTAGTGCTACACACATATGATGACACATGTGATGGTGCTATGCACACATGATCACATGATGTTGAGCGTGAACTCTCAACACCTTCCCTCAAGATCAACATTATGAAGTAGGCCTTCCCTCAAGATGATGATTCTGGGGAATTGAAGAAGGACTGAGCATTACATTCCATCACACCTCTTTAATGGGAATGTCCTTCCTCTACGTCAAACCAAGAGCTAGTTGGTATTTCTTGAAAAGCACTTTATCGAGTGGTTTGGTAAAGATGTCTGCAACATTCTCTTTGCTATCACAATCCTACAATATGATGTCACCAAGTAACACTCTTTCTCTGATAAAGTGCTCTCTGATATCAATGTGTTTTGTCCTGGAGTGATATATTGGATTCTTGCCCAATGCTTGAGCCAATTGGTTATCACATTATATTATTGTTGGCTTTGATCCATCAAAGTAGTCTATTTTTGCCAATAGTCTTCTAAGCCATATAGCCTCACATGCACCTATAGTGAGTGCCCTATATTTTGCTTCAGTCGAAGACAAAGAAATAGTTGTCTGTTTGTTTGACAACCATGATATAGCACCTTGACCAAGGAAAAATGCATATCCCTGTATGGATCTCCTAGTCTCATGATCCCCGGCATAGTCACTATCATAGTATCCCTACAACCTTGGATGACCTCCTCTGTATTCTATCCCAAACTGTCTTATACCTCTAATGTACATCTCAAGACTCTTTTGGCTGCATTCTAGCAAGACTATTTTGGATTTGCCATAAACTATGCAAGTGAACTTACTGCATAACAAATATCTAGTTGTGTGATAGTTAGAAATATAAGAGATCCGATGAGCCGCCTGTAGTACCTATCATTGAGTGTAGGCTTTTCTGAATCTTTAGTAATTTTCAAACTCTGTTTCATGGGAGTGGCTGCAATCTTGCAATATGCCATATGAAACTTCTTCAGGAGATTGTTAACATACTTGAGCTAACTCATAAAGGTGCTATCTGAATCTCTCCAGCACTCAATTTCAAGACAATAGTGCATAAGTCCAAGATCTTTGATGTTGAACTCTACTGATAAGTCTTGTTTTAGCTTTTTGATGAAGCTATTCTTGCTTCTGGTCACAATCAGATCATCTACCTACAAAAGTGCAATGGTAATGTCTTCCCCTTGACAATACTAATTTGGAAGATGCTTCTCACTAAGCATTTCTCTAGCATTGTCTACTAAAGTACCATTCTTCCTTTTAGCTCTTGCATTCTACTGAGGAGTATCTACACAAGTGAATTGTCTTCAAATGCCGTGACTTTTGCAAAAGTTCATGAATGCTAAAGACATGTGTTCACCTCCTCTATCTGATCTCATGACTTTGATCTTTCTGCCTATTTGGTTTTATACCATGGCTTTGAATTCTTAAAATCTGAAAAACACTTCAGATTTCTCTTTCAAAAAGTAGACCCAACAATATCTGCTGTAGTCATCAATGAAATTCAAGTAGTAAAGTGAACCATTGAGGCTGCGTTTCTGGGCATAACCCCATACATCTGTATGTATTAAATCAAGAATTCCTCATGCTCAAGAGGTGTTTCTACCAAAGTTGGTTTGCCAATTTCCATATTATGATTCTTGAGATATAACAAGCTCTTGAAATTGACATGACCATATCTCTTGTGCCATTTTTTGGATAGTGGCATCTGTTGTGGTTGAGCTGACATGGCATGCAAATCTGGTACTATAGCTAGCATTCTGTATAAGTGTCATTCCTTGATACCTTTTCCTACTAGTTGAAATCTTCTGGATTTATTTCTAATAGTGCATTCATCTCCATCAATGATGACTCAGTAGTTGTGTTCCGTCATTTGACCTACTAACAAGAGGTTCTTGCTGAGCTTCGGAACATAGAGTACATATTTTACCAATCCTTTCGTACCAGTGAAATTGTTCATAGGGATAATGTCTATCCCTTGAACTAGATTTGTTGTATTATTTGCTGTATAGATGACATTCTTTTGACCTTCTAATGGTTTCAACTCTGTGAACCATTCCTGATTATTTCTCATGTGAGAAGATGCACTGCTGTTGATATACCAAGGATCTTGTTCTGCTTGGTTGACTTTGATAGGTGAAATCCTCTTTTGGAATGTAATCAATGTCTAGGTACACTGAATCAATCTTTTGCATTTCCTCGTTTGTAAGAAATATATTCCCATGTTCATTTGCAAAATGAATGTGACTAGAATGTCCACCATGATGATTTCCTCTTTCGCGGAAATTCCCTCGATCAATGCCGAATTGACCGCCTTGGTCGTACTGCTTCTTGCAGCAATCTCTTTCATAGTGTCCGAACTTATGATAGTAGTTGGAATGGATGTTTGACACATTGGTGGATGCATTCTCTCATCCTTGGAATCTTTCTCGATTTGAATGATTTCCTCTTTGTTGACTCTGATGTTGCTGAGGATGATATTGATGTTGATGTTGACTTTGCTTATGATTTTGTTGTTGATGATGACCAATTGTTTGGAATGATCTACCTCTGCCTCTGCCTCTACCTCTGCCTCTGCCTCTGCCTGTGCTTCTGTCTAAAGCTATGAATGCCTGATCATTAGAATGACCTTTGCGTGCATGAATGGCTTGTGTGTTGAGTTCTTCACCAAGTAAGATTGACCGAAGTCCTTCTAGTGTCGATATTTAACATTGGATGGCAATACTCTAGACTAGATTCTGGTATCCCTCTCCTAGTCCATTCAGGATGACTTGAACCATTTCTGTGGGGTTCACAGTCTCTCTTGCTGCTATGAGTTGATTGTTGTAGTCTTTGATCCAGCCTTTGATCCGGAGTACACAAACCACCCCAACCCGACACTAGCTAAGATTAATTACTCCTAGCGAGTCAAGATAACCCAACAGGATTCAGAGCTACGTCCCTTCTCCCTGATCATTAGCACTCCCTTCTCCCCTGTGGTGGTTTGGACTCCCTTCTCCCCCCCTGTGGTCAGGAGGCCCTTCTTCCTCATAGAGCTGCCAATGTACTCCCGTGCAGTTGAGAGTCCCTTCTCCAAAGATGAGTGGCAAGCATACTAGCTCGTCACGATAGGGCAACAGGCGTAGTAGTAGGGAGAGCTTTGGGGGATGCATGGCACAATGCATTGGGGGGGTTAATGGTGGGGGTGGGGATGATTTAAATGATGCAGACGTGCCAAAGGGTGATGGTACGATCTTCTATGACATCACTCAGA
Source organism: Dipteris shenzhenensis (assembly GCF_047967505.1). Classification (NCBI taxonomy): domain Eukaryota; kingdom Viridiplantae; phylum Streptophyta; class Polypodiopsida; order Gleicheniales; family Dipteridaceae; genus Dipteris; species Dipteris shenzhenensis. The sequence continues at coordinate 10,795,048 of NC_141605.1, forward strand.
GAGGAGGCATCTTGATGGATACATGGGGAAAGGACATCATGTCCTTCATGCGCTTTATATTTGCTAACAACTATAGAGATTGCTTTATTCCATACAAAGAGCATCCAAAAAGGTTCGCTGATGAGACCATCATTGTTGTATGATCTAGGTATCCCAATCCCCCTAATGTTGAGTTCACAGATAAATGGGCAAAGTCAAATATTGTTGTTATACATGACAATAAAAGATCTTCACTTAAGAGGCATGCACTTGCCGAGATTTCCAGGAGAGAGGGAGTTCAAACACCGCCCATAAGCATGAGTGGAAGAAAGCAATGAAAGCAGTGAAGGCAAACCCCACTCTATAACATGTGGAGGCACGAAGGATCCAATTGGAGCAATATGGAAATGTGCAAATGTTTGGAGCAGGGGGTGTTGAATCATGGGAGGCTCAATTTGTAAGTATCTATCTCAAATTATATTGTGTTTATATGGTTTATTAGGAGGTTGTTTCTTTGTACTAAACCCTCCATAAATTGTGTCATCTTGCAGAATGATATCGTGGGCAGGTACCCTACTCTTGTCGAGATAGCCTACCATTGTGGACGTCACAGAGGACATACATGGAAGCACTTCTATGATGAGGGGTTGATTACTGAGGAGCAGTATATCTGGGCTACTGGAGTGCCCCCCATGTATTTAAAAGTACTTAAATAATGTCAATATTATAAATAAAGATTTGATTTTTCATACATTGGTACATGTTGTCCCTCGTTTATAGACCCCTGGGGATATTCAGGAGGAAGAAGGTGAGGATACTGAGGAGGAAGAAGGCGATGAAGAACGTGTTGAAGAAGGGAGCGAGGACGTGGATGACTTAGTTTAGTCGTAGTAGTGCTAGCTACTCTTTTTTGCACTTGAAGACATTGGCTTGGCTTCGTACCTCTCTTGTATATACAATCCTCTTATTTTTTATACTTGAAGCCACAGGTGTCTTGGCTTCATGCTATATGTACATACAAGCACTTTTGGGGCTATGAATTGATATACACTCCTTTTATTTTTTTGGCATTCAAATTCCTTGTGCAATGTTCTATCAATGAATGCCTTGTGAACTAAACGTTTTGGAGTTGTAATGTTTTATTCGAAATTGTAATCATCGGCTGTCGATGTCCTTGGAATCATGCTAATTAAAATGCAGTTGGCTGTAAGAATTGAATTGCACACTATGGAAATGGGATTCTTATAACCACATAGCATACACATCATTCTGTTCAACCACACAAATTTCTACTTCAAAAAAAAAAACAAATCTGCAGAGCGTCAATGAGCACATCTTTTTGTTTTCTTTTATTTCTACAGAGCGTCTAATAGCACATCTATATGTGCGCCTGTCTATTATATAGATGCGCCTATAGATGCAGGTCTATAGATGCACTAATAGATGCGCAAGTAGATGCATCCATAAGTTTTCTTTTTGGTGAAGGAAATGCGTCTGTGTGTGCATCTATGGATGCTTTATGTTGTTGTGTTAGATGCACCCATATTTTCACTAATTCTATCTGTACCTATAGATGCACCCACTATTTTGCACATCTATCAGGCACGTCTATAGTTGCTTTTTTTTGTTGTGAAGAACTTCATTGGGATCTTTTCACCAAGCAAGTCCTTTCTATAGCACTATGTCCACACTTTGGACAATTAACCAAATCTCCATACTCATGATGAAACAAAGTACAATCATTAGGGCAAGCGTGGATAGTGTCATAATCTATCCCAACCATTGTCAACATCTTCTTCACTTCGTCTCTAGAATTGGGCATGGTATTTGAGTTAGGCAACATCTTCTGTAGTAGCTTAGGGGGTGCACTACTAAGAAATCCTAGGTATCACATATGTTCAAGGAGTAATTTAAAAATTCGTCAACTAAATTTTTTTCCCCAATAAAACCACCCCTCTTTACTTATGAACTAGTGGATTTTTTTCTAAAGTTGAATTTAAAAACCCCTCCTGTTATTGTAATTTTGTTAAATTTGTCCCAAAAGTGGGATTTAAATACCCTTCCTTTTGAATGCACGTGGTATACTAAAATTTTTGGCGGTGAACTCCCCGAGAGCCTTTTGCAATTTGCATATTTAAGAAACCTTAAGCATTTGATATTAATTAAAGCAATCAGGAACAAGATACTAATAATGAGGAACTTAATAGCAATTAGGATCCAAACATGATTTGCACTAACCTCATCAAGGCTAAGACACTCGTGTCTAGTCAGCCATACTTTGCTTGCAAATTCAAGATTGAGAGGCAAGCTCACAGTTTTGTCATCCTTGCACCATCATACAAACGTGTTGATGCCAAATCTTGTATCACAGTCTCATGCTCAGACATCTCGCATATATCTCCCATCGTGCCTCCAAAAATAGAATCCATCATGTCTGCCATACCCTCGTCCTCCTCTAGAAGGTCATCCTGAGGATCATCTGGCTCAAAGTTTGATGGTAGTGTATGTGCTCCCTTGCTACTCTCCTCATCCTTTATACTAATGTAAGTTTAGTGTGTACAATATGCACATAGTATAAATATTCATGAATTACTCAAATACCATTGGTTTATCAATGATGCACTAGCATGATGAACAATATCCTCTTCTAGTGGTGCCTCTCTAGACATCTGCAAGTGGCACATGACAATATGGCATTGATGACAAACCTCTCACCTACAATGCATGCAAGGAAAAGGCAATCTCTCACGAAGCCACTCCACACTCCCAGGAGGTCGTCCCTCATCTGATGAGTTGTCACTACTCATCCTCTCCACCTAAACACATCCAAAATCATCCCATAAAGTCAAGTCAACCACCCAAATTTCACGGTCTTTGCATGAAAGACCAGATTCCGTGCTAGCTGAATAGCACTCATGGAATCACTATGCAATGTCAGTACACCTGTATGAATCCCCAAATCTCCCACTAGCCGATAAAGCCATATAGCCTCCTTGCAACCCTCTGTGGCTGCAACATACTCAGCCTCTGTGGTACACAAAGCCACGCACTTCTGGTATTGGTGCCGTGCTTCCCATTGCAAGGACAGAATTGCAAGGACAGACTGGCATAATTCTCTGTTGGTCTTATGAAATTCTTTGGTTGTAATTTTTTCAAATTTTCATTTCTTGTAATCATAATGGCAGGGGATGGCTACCAGATGTGGGGACAAGTTCATGATGGTGGTGGGGAATGAAGTGGTTGCAATTAGTGCAGTGTGTGTAATAGATCCAAAGGGCTACTGTAGTGGTGTGAAGATTGGGGCAGAAAATGTATCGGTGATAGTGGAGAAGTCTATCAATAGTGACATGCTCTTGCCAATTCCCACTATGGATGCAATGCTTATTGGTGAGACACTTCAGAGTGTTTTCAAGTGGCTTAAGACCTCTCTAAAACATGTTGGTGATTCTTTAGATGATTCGGTAACTCAAGAAACCACACCAAATGAGCCTAAGCAACCTTATGTTGAGGCAATACCAGTTTCTTCATTGGAAATTGACAATTGCATTTGTGAATCTTGGAAAGAGAAAAAGGTTGTCTTGTGGGATGACAGCAAAACAAAGACCATGGGGGAAGGTGTGATCTTGTTTATTTTCCTGGGTGACTATAAACTTTGATCTATTGGGTAACGATTGCATTGGTGTGGGTATTGAAAAGAAAGAACAAATTATAGGAAGTCATTTAGGGTCTTCAATGCAAGATGTCGGATCTTTCAGCCTAGTTAAAAGTCCCATCAAGCAGATTACCTTACTTGATGGAAGCCCATTGCAACAATATGTGCCCATGAGCCAAGTTGGTGGCACACATGAGGTGGTCAATGATTGAATGTTGAAAAAGGATGCTCCACCTTCAAAGAAAATAAGGTACACTTTCATTAGTAGGGTGCCTAAGAAAAGGGAGCCTCCAACACCAATGTACAAAATGTCACTAGAGTCGGTGCAACAAGTTTCATCCATCGATTGTTGTGGCAATAGCAGCATGCTGAGCGAGACCTCTTAATGTTTGTAAGGAAGAATTTTTGGGGAAGCTCCTTGGAGTCTAGTACAAACTTTATATACAATGTGTTGTCAATGGCTTGGCATCATGACTGTGCTAGGAGGATACGCTATAACTTCAGGGTAAACGATTGGGATGTGTGTTGTAGGGCATGGTACGAGATGCATGGAATCTCAAGGACATCATTTTATCAATATAAGGAGCAATTTGAGAGTGGTGCACATGCAACAATATGTGCATGGGAATTGCGGGATTGTGAGGAGGAGCAAGGTTCACATAGGTATGGGAAGGCCTCTCATTCAACACTTTGTGGATAATAGCACAGAGCATATGCCTCACAAGAGTAGTTCCACGTAGGATGGTTCTAGAGAGACACATCAAGTGATACTTGAAGTGTATAAGAAGATAGATGTCATGCGTGAGGTTAAAACTTCGCTTAATCAGCATGGTTATCAGAGCCTATCGACCATATCCACATTTGGCAAGATTTGGAAATCAGACTTAAAAAATGTAGCCCTTGCTAAGACAAGTGAATTCTCTAAATGCAACTTGTGCAATCGGATCAAGGCTGAATTGGCAGCCACAAAAAGTCAAGATCAGCGCAATTCATTGATGGAGGAGGGAAAGATGCATATGATACAGCAACAAAGTTGAAGGAACTTGTACTATGCATGGCGTAGGTACTACAAGATGGATCCAAAAGACCATGTATGCATAATCCATGATAAGATGGAACAAAAAAAAGACGGCAATTCCAAGACTTTGGGTGAGGTCCAAGGACACCAATTCCACATGGCAATTACAGGTTTCACTCATTGGAATGATTACCCATGGGCATAAACAAGGTCATTATGGACACTTCACCCTCAATGGCTTGTGGCCATCTAATCCCAACCTGACAATTGGATCGCTCTCAATTTGTTTGTGCAACCTAGAGAGGACGGATATGCATGACCTTGGAGACCTTGCTATACTGATGGGATTCCAAGAAGCCATGCTCGCCTTCTAATTGCTCGATGCTCAAGAAACGCTTTGGACTCCCATTACAGTTCTGAAGGTGCACATATTTTCACAAGGGGACTTGGCTTGTTTGAAATTGTAGATGCCATGATCAAATGAAAATCTAGAGACTGTACCAGAGAGTGACTCGAAGTCTTCCAATACAGATGCCATGACAACTTCCATTGCGAGGGATGCAGACACATGTGGGAATTTGTTGCTGCCAGCTACTCGCGAAAATCCACCCTCTTCACATGGATGTGTTGCTATTGAACCAACATACCAATAGTTGCAAGAGAACTTGCTACTCCAAATTAAGTTCCCTAATTGCGCTCACCTAAACTGCCAGATTAAGTTCCCAAAAAACTATGATCGCTCTCATCTAATTATTTTCGTCATTTTTGAAGCTACAAAACTTGTGGTGAAAACAAAAAGACACCTTTGATAATATGGTTCTCTCTTCTATGTAAGTTGTTGTCCTTCATTTGTTTCTCTAATAGGAATAGAATATCAATATGCTTGCATTTCAAATCAAAATAGCTTGAATAATGATGCTCAAAAATTTTGCCTTTGACATTGCCTTGAGTACTCCTATGCTCCTCCTTTTTCTTACTCTTTTTTTCTCTTCTTATTCTTTATTTCTCTTTCAATCCTCATCATTATCTATTTCTATCTTGAATTTAAATTTTTCTACAAGACATAAATGATTTACTAAAAGACAATAAAGTAGAAAAAGAATGTGACTATTTCTCCTTATTTTTAAATGCAAGGTCTCTTCAACTATAATCTCTACTCACACACTGGTCACTGCTCCAAATTTTATTATATATGAGGAAGCCCTTCCTATAACATACAACATTCTCCCTCATAAAGGTTTTTCTTCAATCCTCCAAAAAGCCTTAGCAATGGTATATTTCTATGTAAATTCTATGTGGTTGAACATTATCGTTAAGCAATAATGCAATGTATTATAACATATGTAACATAGACTTTTCTAGATAATCCAAACCTCTTTTAGGCAATTAATTTACAAACAAATAACACTTTTTAATTATGTTGGAAAATCTAACAAAGTTTTTTGGTTTTGATTATTACCCTATAGATGCTTATTTCATCTCTATGTTTAATAATAGATACTTCAAACTGTTAAGCATTAAAAAGCATTTTCTTTTTTTTCTTCTCTTTCTATTTTGACATGCTGAAATATTTTATTTTATATCTGATATTCATTGTTTGATTCCACGATAATACATATATCATATTTACCCATGATGTCTTAAAGAGGTCTTATAGATGCATAATCATACCTTGAAATCAAATCTTCAAAGTGAGAAATTGTATTCAAATTGATAAGTTTTGTGAAAAAATTATGCAAAAGCTCATTGACATAAACATGGAGTCAATGGTATCTTTTTGTGATGTAGACTTTTTTTTAAAAACCAAATAAACAAATGGCTTCTACTCTGTAGTTTAAGATAGTCTACTATTGTTAGTTGAAATCGTATAAGCCAACATCTTTTTTCTGGGTTGAGGGATTACTAGAGCGTACTATAGCGAAACATTACAAGTACTAGTATGCTTTTAAGACTTGTCAACTTCCCTTCATAGTTATGGAAATGAATTTAAACTTGCATATACATCTAAGGATCTTCAGTCGTTATTGTAGTCATCCGACGGATAAGCTACATGATATGCATAACATTGGTGGTACAATAAGATTGGTAGCAAGCCCAAACAACGGAGAAGGTTTTAGCCATCTCGCAGCTTCCTTTAAGCTTAGGCATCAATATTGACTCTGAACATCAATCCTGCTACTGGGTAGCCGAGCATGTAAGTACTTGTAAAGTTTCGAGTGCTGAAAAGCAGAGGGGTCGTCACGTTTTGTATGTTCTCAAATCTATGAGCCTGGACAAAGAAAAGAAACCTTCAACCTTGTGATGCCTCCCCTACCCGCCACTAATGCCTCGATGTAATTTATTGGATCAGAAAAACGTTGTATATATACCGACGTCGGGCGGGACTGTAGGCTGTAGCGACAGCATAAACTATTGCGGGACGAAAAATCTGAAGAGAATGATTCTTGACACCTGTGTTATAACTTTCGTAATATGTTTTGGACTGCAGGGACGTTAAGGAAGTAGGACGGACCTGTTGAAAAAGCAGATTATAATAACGATGGACTCCATAGGGGCCTGGAGCCAGGAAGGTCGGCTTTAGAGGGTGTATGTAGTGCAAGACGATCTCTCCGGTTTCCGTGATTTCTGAATAGAAAGGCAAAACGGTCAGTGCAAAACTAGCGCTCTGTAGTCGTGTTTCAAAGTCGGTAAATGGTAGCCCTGATTATAGACGGAGGAAATATCCTCAGATGTATATGCAAACAGATACGTACGATGAGACCACGGCCTACCTTGAGACGGCCGACATGATCCCGGGATGTTGGAAACGATCCAATGGATTACACTTCGGGCAACGGGGTTGGCTGGATTGAAAGCGTCGGGATCAACGATAACAAATGTGTAGCTATGGTAAGGACGGACATCGGAGCCGTAGATGGTGACGCGGGGGCTAAGGGCAGTCTGGTTGAGGGTAAGGAGGTCGCCATTGGTAACGCAGTGATCCTGGAAGCAGACACGGAGGGTGATGTTGGGGGTGGTGGTGAAGGAGTCGACCCAGGGAGGGATGATGGAGTCGGCAATGGAAGTGGTGGAGGAGACGGAGTGGGCAAAATACAAGAGGAAAAGGGTAGCGAAGAAGCTCATTGCTGCCATGGATCACCAGCTGAACAGAGATTGAACAGGAGGAGTGCATGTGATGGCAACAAAAAGTGCTAATGACCAAAGATTGAAGAGGAGGAGTGTAGCTTGCTAATGGGTGCTTCTCACGTACCTATATCATGTGCACTGCATACCCCTAATTTCATGCAAAATTCCTAATCTCATGCATTCAATATCGGTACGTGCCTTTGCAAAAATGAAAATAAGAGATTGCGTACAAGGAGTCCGTTTTCGTACACGCCACCGTCTTATCACGAGATCATGAATGATAGAAATATGTTATTGTAAGGCGAAGACAAGCAAGTTGACATTGTGTAGGTCCTTCACATGTAACAGAAAAACGCTCGGACTCCAAATTGAATGTTTTCAAAAACGAAAAGCTCTAACCAGCTTTTTTCATAATGAATGGCAATCAAACTTCGGAAATTTGAAATTCTAACCTTATATTGTGTGGAAATGTAACCAAAAGTCTACAAATGTAACCAAGTGGTTTTCTATTGATAGGTTCTCAAAACAAGAAATTTGAAAATTTAAACGGCTTGATGATAAGGTTCTCTTTTTTTAAACCTGCAAGAGTTATGTATCTTTCCCATGTCCAACATTCATTGAGTCTTGTCGCAATAATTACAATTATAGAAAACACCATTGACTCCATCAAGTTCTTCTCCATACACTTAGTAGGTTAAGTAGTACACGTTCAATCAATCATGCCCCCATCGATGACTCATATGTTTAGAGGATATATAAGTTGCACACCTAGGAGACATATATCATGCTCCCATTTATCACTCATATGTTAGAGGATCATACATAAGTAGCACACCTAGGAGTCATAAATCTCTTGGTCCCATTTGTCCATATTTTTCTTAAACAAATGCCACACCATTCTTCAAGTAAGCACACTTCCTCAACTCGACACTATACCCATGTGCATTGCTTTACTAATTTTCATGATCATTTTGCACATGGGTGGATTCTTGTATCCCAAGGCATTCTTTGTAGCATCCTTGAAGTTTTCCATTTCCTACAATGGACATTTGATTAAATAACATGCAAATATTTATGCCTAGATAGATCAAATTATTGAGCCTAGGAAAAACAAGGTAGAGGGTCCACTGAGGCCCTGCTTTGAGAAGGGTATAGTAGGTGTAAGATCGTGGGCTAGGCTTTGAATGATGGTTATGTTCTTCTTCTCTATCTTTCTTTTTCAGCTTTGAGTTTGCTATAGCAGGCCCCTTGAATGTATTCAATTTGTTTTCTTTAGTTTGGTGCAAGTTTTTTCGCAGAAGGTGTTTGGTTCATTTTGTTTTAGGTTTGGAATTAATGGTTGGGTTTTGTTTTAGGACTAGAATTAATCGTTTTTTTTTCAATTTTAAAGATGGAGTTGGTTTAAGGTCAGCGGGAGTTGTATGGATTAGGGTCTGTAGATGATTTTTTGTTTTCTCTAGTTTTTTCCAGGCTTGTTTTTTAGGTTTGGAATTAATGGTTGGGTTTTGTTTTTTAGGACTAGAATTAATGGGTGTTTTTTTGTTTTGTTTAAAGGTTGTTTGAGATAGTTAGTTATCGACAAGTATGTAGACCATAGAATGGTCTGACTAATATGCATACGCAGATACATTGTCATTTTTTTTGTTAGGTATGTTGGTCCAAATGTGATCTAATTGTGAACCATATATTATTGTGATATGATGGCATTGAAGGTTGTAGCCGAAAGTGTTCATAATGTTTTGTAGTGTTTGTGATTATTTTGTTTGTTGAAGCATGTCAATGTTAAAGTCTCCTATAAGAATTCTTTTTTGTGTGGCAATAGTTGTTGATAATTTTGGGTGAAGCAATTGAAAGAATGTTTTTGTGTTTTCAAATGGTGGTCTATATATGTTTGTAATTTCGTATGTTTCATTTTTTGTTATGATTTTCGTTGTTGTGATTTCAATTCCATGTATTGAATTTTTGTCTAAATTTTCAATGACAATGTTGTTTCGGACTAGGGTACAACTGTTATGATTGTTTATATATTGGAAGTCGGATGTTAGATATGGTTGGCAATATTCAATTTTTGTTTCTTGCAAACGTATAATATCAGAATCAACAAGTGACTATGTGGCTTGTATATCGTGTTTATATCTATGTAGTGACCTAGTGTTTAAAGATTGTATCAGTATAGTTGTGTGTGTGTGTTGGTAGATTTTGTTGTTTAATGTTTCCCATTTTGAATGAGTTGTTAGCCTTTTCATTTCATCTCGTGAACATCTTTGTGTACGAGGAGATGTTGTTATTGGAGTGGCTGAAGTAAGTAAAGGTTGTCCATGTTTTTTACGTGTGAAAGTGTTGTGTATGTAAGGCCATGTGTGTGAATTCCTGCTGGTGAGAAAGCTAGCTTATCCATTGTTATTCCTTGTGCTCTGTGTATTGTTCTAGCAATAGTTTCTTGGATTGGAAATTGTTGTCGAGTAAGAATACTTGTTTTAGAAAGGCCAATTTGTATTTCCCTTGTAACTCAAAATATAGTTATCCATTTGTGATTGATGTTTGTAGTGTATGCATGATAGTTTTTTTGATGGGTTTTATTTCCAATTTTTGGGTTCTGAAATTGAATCCATATGATGTCGTTATTATTGTAGGTAGACATGTTCATGAAAACTCCATCTGCGCCATTAACTAATCCATCTTGTTGGTTAATGTTTCCTGCACATAATTCAACCAGCATTCCTTCTTTGATCTTTATAGTCATTCGTAGTCCATGTGTTGCTTTAGGGTTTTCTAAAATTTTGACAAAATGTGGCTGTCATTATTGAATGTATCGATTGCTCCTATCTCATGATCATCCTCCTCTCTCGTATCACGATCATCATCACCTCCATGGCCATGAGCATCGTCCATACACTCCATATTAGTAAATGTACTATACATCACTTTGGAACATGGCGTAATAGGTATGACATGCCACCACCTATTATTATCCACCATTGGTTGATAGACAACCTAATTCAAACACAAATACAATCATGTTATTTTCCTTGCATCGAAGGTATCAAATATTTAAAAGTGAGTATTTTTATGTGTGTACAATACTTGTTCACATTGTTGCGGTAGTACTAGTGTGTCCTTCTTACTTTGCCAAAACTTTGTGGAGTCAATAGTTACAAATCCACTTGCATGGCATTTGATTGTTTCATTAGGGCCTCTTTCCACCACGTCCTTTAACCACTTTACATCCAAAACATACACAAAGAAGCGTCAAAAGTCAAGCTTAATAATATCTTGGATTATGCCATAATAATCATCCATGGCTCCATTGGCTCCCTCAAAGCTAGCAATGACGCTGCAATCTTATGTGTTTCTCTTATCATCAATTCGTTGTGTTCAAAAATGCTTGCCCTCACATCTCTCTCCCCTCACTCTTCCAGAGGTGTTGGACATTTTCAGTTGTTCTTGTGCATTTTTTGAGCTGTTTCAAGCCTGTTTTTAGCCGTTTTAACTCTGTTTTGACTGTTCCAAGGCTAGTACGCACTTTTAGGAAGTGCCAGAAGTCATTTCTGAACTTTTCAAAAATTTTCGTACAAACTGTGCGGACGTCCGTACGGCTGTACAGAAATCATACATATGTGTTCAGCTACCTCCAGCAAGTGCCCAGGGTTGTCTTTTGCTGTGCTAGACCTTTGTGGACATGTTTTTGGCTGCGTTTTAGACCAATGCAGGCTGCAAGAGGAACTTTCCCTGTTGCTTTTGGCACCTTTTATTAGGAGGACTCAAGAATAGATCCCAAGGCAATCATTTCGGGGTAGATCTGTGAACCATCTTTCCTCTACAGCTCTTTCTTGTTCACCCTCCGCTCTCTACCTTCATTTCTCTCTTCTCCTGATTGGTGGAAGACACCTACACCCTGAGGGGAGCCTGGATAGAGGATAGGTGCAAGGAAGGAGCTCGCCCCTCTGCCACAGATAGCGGGAGTTGGTTCCAGGTTTGGTTTTTCCTTGTTCTTTCTTGCTTTGCATCCTTTTGTAGTGCATGCGTGTTGTGTGCAATCCTTTCAAGACTCCAACAGGTTCTAGGAAGCACCCAAAGGCAAGGGTGATCCTATGGAAGGCCTAAGGATAGTGTGGATGCATGTGATAGCCTTGAGGCTGCCTTGAGCTCAGTTTACCAGTGGTTTGGATGCCTGAGTGAATGCCTGAGTATGCCTTGCCAGTGGGAATTCTAGTGGTGCACTGGGATTAGATGCCTTGAAGACAAGTAGAGGATTTGCAGAGAGGAACAGTGTAGGGTTAAACCATTGTTGTAAAGCATTTCCATTCAGAAGCATTAAATAAATACCGTAAGGGGCGCCAAGGCATTTGAGGCCAGTGGGCGCACTATGTACTATTTTCATTGAGCAGGGGCATTCTAGCCTCACCTTTGTTATTGTTTGAATGCATGTGGCACACTAAAATTTTGGGAGGTAAACCCCCAAGGGCCAACGGTGGTGCATGGCGGTCACTACAGGTGGCCAATGGTGACAAACAGCGATGAACGTGGCTAAGTGTAGTGGATGCGACGGTGACTAAGGATGGCAAAAAATGGTAGTGGCTAAGGGCAGCAAATGGTGGTGGTGGCTGAGGGACGTCAGATGTATAGAGAGGAGAAGCGAACGGACATTGGACAGATAGAGAGGGTAGAAGGGGACTAGAGAGAGGAGAGGGTAATGAAGAAAAACAAATGAAATGGAGAGAGAGAAGTGAGGGTGTGAGAGGGAATGGAATGAAGAAAAAGGAGTGCTACAAAAGTATAACAAAATAGAAGAAAGAGTGTCGTAAGGAGTAAAACTTACCCGTGTTCTATTGTTGGAAAGTGTTTCGTGTGTGGGAAGCAAAGAAAGATCTTGTGAAAGAGAATGTTGTGTGTGTTGTTCACTGAGGAAGGGATGAAGATAAATTGGATGGAAGAATGTCGTAAGGTGAAGGAATGTTTAGGAGAACTTTGGCTCTTTTTGTTTGCACTTCAAATTCAAATCATCCCACGCTTTTTGTTTGCACTTCAAATTCAAATCGTCCCACAATTTTATTTTTAAAGTTCAAATTTGAATATCCCAAGAAAATCTTCTCCCATTCACGTTATAAATTGAATCTATCCACACTATATTTGAATCAATTCTCACTTCCTTTCCCTTTTCTCTCATTTTGATTCTCTGGTAAGCTTTCGACTCTCCTCCAATTTCTCTTTTGACTCTTCCTACGTTCACATGGATATTAAAATTCCCCTCCTTTATATTTGGAGACCACCAAGAGATGAGTGATCTCCTAGAACCCCCTCGTCTTACCCCCTCCCCTCCCCTTACCTAGGGTTGATTACCTCCTCCCCCTCCCCTTACCCGGCATTGAGAGACGGCGACCATGAGAGGTGGTGATCACAAGGGATAAGGAGAGATAGATTAGAAGAGGATACCCCCCCTCCCCTTACCCCTCGGAGATCGTGGTCGTGAGGGGATAAAGGGAGGGCTTGAGGGAGGGGGTGATAGAGGGGAAACAATCTCCACTCCCTAGCGACTGCGGTCAAATTTTAATATTAATTAATTTTATTTTATTAATATTTAGAAATTACTTGATTTAATTAAATATAGTTTATAGAGAAAATTAGTTTGTAGTTTATGTTTTTAAATAAAGTTTAATTTATTAGTTTATATATATATATATATATGTTCATTTAAATCAAATATATAACTTTTAATCTATACTAGTTAACTAATTTAATTTTTAATTGTTTTATCTTTAGTTTATAGTTTATGTTTTCAAATCAAGTTTAATTTATTAGTTTGTATATATCTTTTTATTTAAATCAAAATTAATAAATATTTCAATCTATACTAGTTAATGAATTTAATTTTTAATTATTTTATGATTTTGAACTCATTTTAGTATAAATATGTATTTAAATTATATTTAATTCAGCAAAAAATATTACTTTTAAATATTTTGCTAAACTATATATATATGAGATGATTAAAATTTGTTTATAAGATCTCTCTCGTCTCTTGTAGTTTAGGTAACCTATTAAAATGAACATGAAAAAGAAAATATTTCTTGCTTTTTCTTTGATTTGATGGTTGGTTTAGCTTAGATTACCATAGATTAGTTTATCCAAAGAGGAGAGAACTCCAAAATAACCAATCAAAGCCGTGTTCGAAAATTCCCAACTAGTTCAATCCTATGCTCACATGTGGTTTCACACTCATAACACAACCCTATGAGCAAAGTTTCAGTTGATAGATCAATGAGCACAGTCTGAGTTTCAGTGGACACATTCCAATTGTTGATCATGGAAGGGGGAGAGAGAGAGAGGGGGTGGGGGGGAATGAGGGGGAGAGGAGAGAGAGAGGGGGGGAAGGGGGAGAGAGGAGAGAGAAGAGAGAGAGAGAGGGGAAAAGGGGAAGAGAGGAGAGAGAAAAGAGAGAGAGGGGGGGTAGGGGAAGAGAGGAGAGAGAAAGGAGAGAGAGGGGGATGGGGAGAAAATGAGAGAGAGAGAGTAAGGGAGGGGGGGGAAGAGAGAGATAGAGAGAGAAAGGGGGAGGGATAGAGAGAGAAAGAAAGAGAGAGAGTGAAAGGGAGGTGGTAGGGGTGGTGGAGGTGGGAGGGGGAGGGGGAGGGGGGAGGGGGAGGGAGAGGTGGAGATGGAGGGGGAGGGGGAGGGGGAAGGTGGTGGTGGAGATGGAGGGGGGAGGGGGAGGTGGAGATGGAGGGGGAGGGGGGAGGTGGTGGTGGAGATGGAGGGGGAGGGGGGAGGGGGAGGTGGAGATGGAGGGGGAGGGGGGAGGTGGTGGTGGAGATCATAGTTTTATTTTTTTGCATGCCATCATTGTAAAGCCTTATTGGCTATCATTTTTCAATTGAACTACATATATTGAGCCTTGTAAAGCCTTTAAGGCTATTTTTCAGTCATTTATTACAGAGTTTTCAAAGATTTTGTTAAAATGGACACACAAACAATTGTATCAATGAGCACATTATAGCTTGGGCACATTACAAAATGATGGGCAAAATGCATTGTCTTTCACTTTATACTTTAAAGCCTTATAGGCTATTTTGTTGAAGCATTGTATGTATCTAAAGTCTTTGCGAAGTGTTCACAACCTCATATTGGGGGCTGCCATTTTATGTTATCAAGAGTTCTAAATAGGTTTGCAATGCCACCTCCTCCACCATCAAACTTTATAGAATTACAAACTCCATTAGAGGCTCTCATGGATGAATGGAGTACATTTCCGAGTGTAGAGGCAAGTAGGTTGTGTCAAAAGATAATGGTTGAGTACTTTAAGACATCTTCAATCAAGATAGACCATCAATTTGGTCAAGAGCAGAGAGGGCACATGCAAGATGAGAGGGATGCTAGTTTGGCTTAGAAACAAAGAGGCCACAAGAAGGATCATATGGATCCTAGTTTGGTTCAAAAACAAAGAGGACACAAGTAGGATCAAAGGGATGCTAGTCTAGCTCAAAAGCAGCCTAGACAAGGAGCCCCACATCAAGGGTCTGCATGCAAACTCTTTGAGATAAAAACAAAAGCAGATGTTGCATTTAAACAGAAAAATGAAGAAGCAACACAGCGGTTGCATATGAAAGAAGTACAAAAGATAGAAGAAGAGGAAGAATGAGCCAAGGCCATGTTGGTGCAACCTATCAAAGGCAAAGAAAGACGCAAAGCTTAATACTGCAAGGGCCACAGTTCCAGAGGCTACTTTCAAAAAAAGGCAGCGTTCCACCGCTCAGAAACTATAGGTAAAAGTGTAAGAGGACACAGTTCCAAAGGCTACTTTCAAAAAAAGACAATGTTCCTCTGCTCAAAAACTATAGGTAAAAGAGAAAGAGGATAGAGAAAATAAAGAGGAAGAAGAATCAGATCAAGAGGTTGAGGAAGATAAAGATGAACTCATGTCAATAAAGAACCTCAACCTGCATCTTGATGAGACGATCATAGAAGATGATGTTAGACGTATATGGGGACAAAAGCCCTATGCTATGAATGCTCAAGTTGTGGAGTCAGCGACTATTTTTACCAACAACATGAATCTTGATATATCTTATGCGATGCAAATATTCAAGGCTTTGGTGAATGGCAAGAAACCGGTGGTCCCTAATGTATTCTTATGTCCAATCATGTTTTGTCCAAATATAGTTAGCCATGAAAATGGAATTATGTTTGAAGGACCTATGCATTTTGAGGAGACGTTCACCCAAATTCTTCACAAAACAGCTCCGACGAATTTCGCATGAATAGGGTAAAGAGGCAAATTCCGATATAATTTTTAAAGAAGCAAAGAGAAATTTGTTGCTGCATTGTAAATTTAAGCCAGTTGATGGTCAGCATTATGGTTATGCTTGTAATGAACTTGCCAGACAAGCAAGGGACTCCATAAGACTCACTCCAGAGAAAATTTCAAAGGTTCTTCCCTTCAATTTTTATATGGCCACAATATGTATTTTTAAGCACGCGACAAAATATTTGATTGAGTTAAAAAGACTGAATCATTACATTTCTGCAAAGCGTAAGATAACCTTGACATAGAAAATCCTAATGAAAGCGAGGTGTCTATGGACTTGGATCTCCAGCAACACATTTCAAAATAACTGCCACAAAAGTAGATGCAGACACATTAGTCAATTTTTATACATGTTTAATTGTAGTTGTACCAAGGGGAAATCAAGAACGGGAAGAATCTCTCACAAGCTTCAAGGTAGCGAGAGATAGGTATGCAAACTACACAAGTATAATTTTTTGACCTGATGAGGTGTTTGATTGTGGTAGCAAAGGTATAGAGAATGAATCCCAATTATGCCAAGCAAGTCAAAGATGAGTTGGATAAAATTTTACAATATGGATTTATATATGCCATAGACGTCTCCTCAAAATGCATGGGTCCTTCACCACTCTTCACCAAGCCTTTTCCTATTGTAGTTGTGCCTAAGAAAAATGGCAAACTCTGAGTCTGTATGGATTATCAAACATTAAATGCTCAGATAGTTTCAAATCCATTTTCCATACCTTATACTGATGGCATTTTAAATTAGGTTTCACGCTAGGAGATGAACTCATTTATGGATGGCTATAGTGGGTATAATCAGATTATAGTGGCTCCTCAAGATCAATCAAAGACTACTTTTATTATAGAGTGGGATGCTTATGCTACCAAAGTTATGCCTTTTGCCCTATCCACTTTTCGAAAGTTTATGGTGGAAACCTTCAGAGATTACCTTAGTGAATTCATCGCAATTTACTTAGATGATTTTTGTGTTTATTCCTTGGATATTGATCACCTGGGATATCTTGAGAAGGTTTTTTGGAGATGCAGACAAGCGGTATCTCTTTGAATCCTACTAAGAGAGTGTTTTATGTCCAAGTTGGTATTCTACTTGGTCATGTTATTTCTAAGGATGCAATCAGAACTGATCCAAGTAAAATCAAAGCCATCGAGTAGATGCTTGAATCTCAGGACTTAACTCAATTACGTCTTTTTGTGGGGTTTATTAGTTTCTATCCACAAGTTTATCAAGGACTTCACTAAGATTGCAGTGCCCTTGTATGAATTGAAAAAAAAGGATGCTAAGTTTAAATGGAATGCCGAGTTGAATATAGTTTTCAATGATCTGAAAAACCAAGGAATTGCTATACTCAGGA
Organism: Dipteris shenzhenensis; assembly: GCF_047967505.1. Lineage (NCBI taxonomy): Eukaryota > Viridiplantae > Streptophyta > Polypodiopsida > Gleicheniales > Dipteridaceae > Dipteris > Dipteris shenzhenensis. The sequence goes on from NC_141605.1 coordinate 10,812,480, forward strand.
CTTATCTCTTGAAGATCTACATAGTCACAGGTGATCTCCTATTGAGTATCTACATCATCTAAGGTAATAGTTGATGGAGTCGAATCCATGCATACATGCAATGGATGTGCATCACAAGAATCAATTTAAGTTGATGGGAATGACTCATATGAGGGCTTGCTTTCAAATGTGCCTCATGCTAAGGGCTTAGCATCAAATGTGCATGATCAAATACTGTGGGCTGATTCACGCTAACATGTAGTACATCTACATACAATCAATGAGGTCCACATCATTAGATTCATACAACGGTACATATCCTCTGGTAAGAAACGGTCAAAGTAGGTCCTCTTTCCACTCACAAATCTCATCTAGAGTCAAGACTGGTGTATCCTCCACTGTGTGATATGAATATCTCATGATGGAGGGGGTTTGATGCTTTGTCCTAGAGGCTTTACTTGAGTATTGTTGAGAGTCTACAAACATTCTCTTTAGCCAATGGCAGACATTTTGTTCTTAGTCCTTAGTGATTACTTGGCCAAAGCACACCCTGCATGGTATGGATGCTTGATCAAGAGAGTGTTGAGAAATAAATGATCATAGCATCCAATACCAATGGGGCTATGTGGGCTTAAGTGGAGTGGGTATCTAAGATTCTAGTTGTGTGCTAGGCTTGCGACACATGTGGGTAATATATGGCAATTAGTTGTACTGACCTCCTTGCATGTGAGACACTTGGAGGTGGACTTCTTAGTGCAAGACAAGTGGATTCTTCCTCTTGCCTATTTTTAGTCTTGTACATGAGTGTGTGAGACATATTAGTGAGTCATGTATTCTCTGTATGATCGATACAAACTTTGTGACATCTTGTCTCTCATGTTCATCCCACTTTAGCTTGACTCTCTAAGGAATTTTTTGGTCGCGTAAGAAGCAAAAATGATCAATTGATCATCTGTACGTGGTGAATGCATTAAATGTGCATTATAATATTTATGCGTGTTAGAATCGTTCAATACTCATCATCAAAACAACCTCTTGATCCATTTCAACCACTCAACACATAAAATGAGTAAATATAAAATTTCTTTACCTGCATTTTATGATTGTAGCTGTAGACTAACAAATCCTTAGAGGAGATTCAACTCCACCAATCCAAGTGAGCCATTGCTATATCACCCAATTAGTTCCCACTATTGTCACCCCCTTCACATCTATGATAAGTATACACATTCATACATCTGCCATTCCACCTACTATCTTGGTGGTTGGTACTTCATCACATCTTGCAGAGGGTTATGAAATTTGGTAGATTCTTGGATCAAGACAATTGCATACATCTTTCACATACATGCCATCCATATATAGTCACATGTTGTTGACTATTTTCCACATTGGTTTTTACACATACATTAGCCTTGTATGACCTCTTGGCTATGTGTATAATGGGTATTCTTCATTAAAAAATTATCTCGCCTCCCCAGTAGCATGCAAAGAAACATGCTAGAGTGTATCTAGCTCCTCAAGTGATCCCATTCCAACACCCATCACTGATTCTCACCTCTACATGGAGCATATAATATCATTGGACTCAATCTGCACCAATTGTGATCAGTAGGTTAGTCACATCAAATATGCCATATTGCATTGGTTGTGGACATGGTTCCTACCACCAATTGAGATAATCAAATCAATCTTTAGGACACTACAGCATCGGCTCAATTATAACACATTGCACCATACTTGGATCCAATGATCACCACCTCTGATTAGTAGATCATTTCTTAGCATGAGATATGTATGCATCAGTGCAATCACAACCCAATGCAATGGACATCATCAAGTTAGGCCTAGATCAACCTAGGGAACGTCAATGTAATTTAGTGCACTTATGGCTATCATCTACAATCCATACTTATGCAAATTAGTGGTTAAATCCAAGACTTGACCAACATTCGAGACCTCACATGCCTCACGTACAGTCTATGTATTTTCAGTTGCATTTTAAACTTCTAGGCCTTTATATTGTCAACTTCGCTATGAGCCTATGATAGATTCTGCATCTTATGCTACCAAATGTTTAGCCATGTGGATAGCAAATGACCTTCAAGGCATGACAATTGAGCATAAAGATTTGATTAGTTGCCATTTCTTCAGAGTTTGTTTGATTGGCTAGCTGTCCTATTCGCATCTATCCTATTCTTTCAATTAATTAATTAATTAAACGAACTGGCGTGCCCCCCCTTCCTTTTCGCAATTAACCTAAGCTTTAATCCCCTTAATCGACTGCTCCTTCGCAATTAGCCTATGGTTGCGCCTTCTTCTTCCACTCCCTCCACCTTCTTCTGTTACTACGTCCACTCCCTCTCCTTCTGCCATACCCGCTCCTGTTGTCCTCCTACCTTCACCTCCTCTCCCTCCTCCCTTAGCTTCATGTCCTGCCTCTCCTTCCTCTCCACATTCCCCTTTCCCTCTCCATCCACGGCCTCCACTTAGCCCTCCCCTCCTATTCCTCCTTCCCTAGTGCTCATCGCAGTGGTTGGGAGGTTTTCACAGCGCCCTTCTTCCTCTACCCTTTTCCATTCAGCTTGGCCTAGTCTTTATAGCAACGAGCAAAACCTTTTGGAGAGCAGAAGCTCTTTGGGCTCTGGAACCTTCCAACCTTCTACGAATGTTAATCAACCCTAAACCTTAGGTTAATTGCCCTAATCGAGCACCACGCCCGCTCACAAATTAATTAATAGGGCCCCAAATTCAATTTGGGGGCCCCTATTCTAATGCTTGCACCTTCGGCCCCAAATTTTATGTTTGAATTTGGGGCCCCCTATTCTAATGCTTGCACCTTCGGCCCCAAATTTTATGTATCCCATGGATTACTTTGTCCATACCAACTATCCCAATTCAAGAATTAAAGGGGTCTCTTTAATGAAGGATCATGCCTAATTGTTCTTAAGAAAGCAATTAGGATTTAAGAAGATTGTTAATCCTACTCTTAATCACCTTCCTAATAGAGCTGAAAATCAAGGGATTCCTAGCTCAAATCCATCTTAATTAGCTTAGTAATGTGACTAGTCTTGCTAGTCTATGGAAAGATTAATTCGACTCGACAAAGGCAATGATCATATACCGAATTCAAGTTTCTTCATGTGATCGGTCTCTTAGACCAATGCTAGGACTTGAACGGAATGGACTTCCAATCCTCACTACAACCTATCAAAGTTGGCCTTGACTTGGCCCTCAAATTGTTGGCTACAAGATCGGGACTGCGCTAGAGCCACCTAGAACCAAGTCGATACTCAAACACATGGCCCCCTTCTTGAGCTTACATGTCAATCCAACAAACAAGCCGAGATGCTTGGGAGGCTAATGCCTCAGAGACACTCAACTGGCTTATGGAACCAAGACAATTCGCTGAAGAGACTCCCCGTGGGAACCCGTAAGCTTGATTGTGCACACACGATGGACAAATCATCCTACTATAGGTCGAAACCAAAATGTCTTTGTAGAGCAAAAAATATCTATGATGTGATTCCATGAGCCATCTCATGCTACAGTGTAGAACTCCTTTATGAGTATGCCGAGAAATGATGAGCATCCAAGGAACAATTGTTCACTAAGGTCCTCAAATGAACGAATGATGCTTGTTAACGAAATGCCATTGATGGGATGAACTTGATGGAGCTACTATAGCCCTGATATGTGAAGGTCCTTGTTGAGCCCTCTTGGTGTCATGGCTGAGCAACAAAGCTATCCCAAAAGGTGTGGAGATGACAATTGAGCCCCCATTGGTGTTATGGTCTTCCCCTAGTTACTTAGGTTGACTCCTCTTGTGAAGTACACTTGTCACCTGCCTTCTTAAGAGAAGGGACTGAAATAAAGACCGATGAGGCTCTTCTATGCAACCATCGCCACTCAACACAGCTTAGCACTTCCTTTTATCATCTAGAGGGAGGGCAAGACTAACAGTGGCGGTGCAGACATGGAAGACATCCTAACATGCAACAAAAAGGTGTTCTGAGTCTAGCAAGCTAAATTCTAGCTCCAAGCTTAGGGACAATGTGGATCCTCAAATCCGCACCTTGAAGATGATTGCCGGATTTGAGCTTCATAGGATTGACCTCCATATGGAAGCCTTTAACGATAGACCCGATATTTCGTGGAATCACATCACCTTGGACTTGCAAACCTTTCAAAGACTGCCATAATCATGCTAGCATCAACCATGACGTTGAGGTGCCTAATACAAAGCTGATGCATTTGGTAATGAGCAAAAAACGCTCTTACCTAGCAAACAAAAACATTACAAGATGGACCATGTACAGAAGGTCACTAAAGTCTAAAATTTTGCCCATAGTAAACTGTTCATGTACTGAGGGCGATGCTAGCATCGACATGCTAGTAAGTGTATGCTCTTAGTTGCGTGGACTGACTGAGCATGTATACAGCTTCCAAGATGCAGCACATGAAGTCGCAACAAAATGACTCACGTTGGTAGCCCATAAAAAGCAAAAAGATCTATCACGTATATATATTAGGACAATGCTAGATCGACATGCTAGTAGTCTATGCTAATAAAAGCATATTGGCACCTAAATCTAGATAGCCACAAGCTTTATTATGCTGAGCATCAATGCTTGCATCAACAAGCAAAGGAGTGGTTTTGTCCACCAAGGAATTAGTATTTGTGCAAAATCAAATTGAGTTTCTTGGAGTATATATCCATAAAGGTCAGTTTCAAATGCAAGAACACGTCTGCCAAGTCCAGTGTTTTTTGAGTTGCTTAAATTATTTATCTACTTTTTACAAAGATCTTGCTGAAGACTGAGCACCATTAGAACAATGCCTCTGCGAAAATGGTGGTACTAAAATAGCTATTTCGTGATGATAAACCTATGCTCTAGGTTGGCAATTCCAACAGGGCATGATGCCCTCTCATCGTACTCGGTAAACTCTCCATCTGAAAGGTCAATGTCTGCAAATTTTGTACCTGCAGCCTACACATTAAAGACAACAAACGCTTAGGTTAAGAGGGCAACATCTGCTAAAAGCAGATTAAAGCAATATCCCTTGCTTTTTTTTGCATAAGAAATCTCAAGCAATAAGCCTTGCACACACTTGCACAGCTAGCCCATTCTAACTGAACTCTGTCTAAAGAATTAAAAAGGGGGAATACACTGAAAAGAAGGGAGGGGGCTTCTAAAGGGGACAATATTTGTGAGAAGGCTAACAATAACTTCTTGCAACAAAATAGATGAAAATCACATAATGCACACCCATGACAGTCAACCAGCCAGGAAGGACAGCAATAACAGTTTAGGGTAGCAGCAGCAGTTACTTAAGTAATGGCATGAGATGCCCTTAGCCAATGATAAAAGCTGACCTAATGCCTACAATAACTATAGCCATGCCGCCGAAATAGTCTATGTCCATGGTTCATTAAATATCATCTGAATTCATACAAGAGTTTGAAGCACACAACCATGCTGACATTTCATACATATGTACCAAAGACTCCTTGGAATAATCACCCGACTTTTGTTCACCTGCAAGCCCATGAGGATCCTGCTACATGAATTAAAATGTGAACTTGGCGCATGGCACCCATGTAAGATGTAAGCAGAAGCTTGAACTGAAACTCAAAATCTATAGACAGCCCAAAGGGGGGCAGCAAACCTGCATACAAGGAGGAGATTTTCAAGTCCATGACTCTAGAATGAGGTAAGAAGGCAGATAAGAAAGGGGGGAATGCCCCTTTTTATACGCCCTAAATAGAGAGCAGACTGCCTAATATGGTTCCTCCTGGGCTGACTAGGAACCAAACCCTATGGGCAACCCTGGCTGATCCTACAACGGTCTACCAGCCAGCTAGCACCCTGTAATTTGTTCCTCGTCCCTGGATGGGCTCGACACTAGGTCCAAAATGAGCCCAAAATCAGCCAACAAAGTGGCAATAGTCCTAACAGATCATACCTGTTGGGGAACCACTGACACAGGTGGGAGCAAGCAGGAAACAGAAACACACCCTGCACATCTTAGTTGCACAAATTCTGGCCTCCAAGGGAGTCATAGCAACCTAGGGCAAGACAAAAGTAAGAAAGACATAAAACACCATCACTTAAATATCCAACTTTTACATACTTTCGCACAACCTTCAGATGACATGGAATTTAGTGAGGACTATCTTCTCAACAGGGAGCAACACACAGAGCTGAAGCCATACTTCAAAACACAGCTGAAGGACCCAAGAGACACGCCTCAAAGCACAAACCAAACAATTGCAGTGTTGCAAGCCACAGTTACAGACTTGGCAGTGGGAGCCTGTGAGAGTGTACAAATAGCACCATCCTCACACTCAGACTTTCGCAGGGTTAAGAAAGATAGGACACTTGGAAGTATAGACACGTGGTTCAATCGGTGGCAGGTACACTTCTGGTTCCATCCTTGTTCTGATGCAAGAAAGGCTCTAACTTGGTGGCGTGAGTTAAAAGAGATGGCGTCAAGGGAGCTTGCTGCACAAAGATGGCGTCAAGGGAGCTTGCTACTTACAGGACGCTCAAGAGACGTAACACCACGGACATATAGACTTGTACGAGAGAATTTTTAATAGCTGTCTTCTCCAATCTCATTCTAAATAAGTCTTCCTTTGAAATATACAGTCTTAGAGCCAAGACCCTTACCCCTTCAGCAACCCATCCATCTCTGAAAGAGAACTCAAAAGGTTCAATACCCCTGCAATCGAAGCACATCACAGGCACATACTTTCCTGTCTCACTGTCTTCAAGGGTGTAAGGCTTCCCCCTGCCTTCAACCATGTTGATAGATCCTTCCCTGCCACAAAACTTGCACTGGGGATGGACTAATTAGAACCACAAGGCTCAGCTAAAGAAGCTTTGGCCGCTGACGAAAGGCAAATTTGAAATTACAATTACCAAAATTACCTTTTGCACCAGATGTGCTTTGCCCCGGCTCTTGGGCACATCAACCTGTTCTGATGCGGTCACTGAAGAGTATTTTTCCGTCACTTCACCACAGCTCCCACATTTTACCTGCAACATTCAAGATGCATAGAAAACAGGTAACGAAGGACTCGAACATTTAGTTCGGCAACAAATCCACAAAACCGGATAACATTTTACAGTCTAGCGAAGGCGGCCAAAGTCAGCTCTGAACCGAAATGGCACCGGAAAGACATGAGCACTTCTTGCTACCTTAAAGAAATAGGTAAATTCTGAACCATCGGAGGCACCATGGGGACGCAAATTGGTGAGATTTTCCAGATCTCCTTTGATCTCTAATGAAAGAAAAACCATCCTATTCAGTAGTCCTCTCTTTTTATGATCACAAGAGAGTTTAACAACGGGGGCAACTTCTGAATTTATACTTCATAGCCTCCCACTAGTTCATGGCCTCCTACGTGCTTCCAAGAAAGAAAATGCCTCAACACCGGCGAGCTACCAGAGAGTGGCAAGCTACTGATAGTGGCGAGCTACTTTCATGCTTGGAAAGGCCACATTCCCCTCGTGGAGGTTCTAAGGGAGGGCTAAATGGATTGATGGGTAAGACTCTTAAGAGGGGTTATTTGTGACTTTGACCAAACTAAAATTAACCCTTGATTGATTTTTTGGTGGCGGCTGATACTAGTGGACTGGCATATTCCCATTCTGAATTAGTCCTCATCGGACGGCGAAGATTTACTCGGCGCCGGCCTAAGACCTTTATGTATAAGGGTTCAATCGGGACAGTTTGCCTCTAGGACCCAAGGCTGCAAGCCAGATGTTAAGAACTTTCCAATAGGAAAGTCTGACTCCATCCCTTTCCCCCACATGGAGGGCCAATGGGAGGGGTTAGTGGATAAACCATGGATGAGCTTTTAGTTGTGAGAGTTAACTTGAGTATGAGTTAGCGTAATTATGGACGGCTTAACACGAGGGAGGTGAATTCCACCTATGAAAGTGTTGTCATCGATGGCTCGTATGCCGACTTTACAGGTACAACCAAAACCATCAACACATGATTTACTCAAGAGCAGCACCTTTATATCTCAAAAAATTTCTTGGAAGGTTTAGTGAATTGAACGACATGTCCATCTTTTTCTAAAATTCTTAATATCATTTCTGAGAGAAAGAACACTCGAGTAGAGAATTGAATTCCTCATGTATATTTCTACTTGTAATTCAAACTAATCTAATTAAGTTGCATGTTTGAAATTACTTTTTAGGAAGATGTGGTGGAGAGGTTTTAGTTTCAAGCTGAAATTGCTCCACACATCAAAATTTTGGCTTTGACTTTGCATTTAAAAGTGCTCGTTATTAATATAGTAGGAGAGAGTACTCAAGGGTGATTGTGTACATGTATTGTTGTTCTTTGTCCACGTGTACTTTTCTAACTTGATAACAATTTATGTTTCTTCTTTCCTTAAGTGCTGCATCACTCTTTCATTAACTTGATTTCAAAAGAGTGATGCATCATTTGGGGGGAAAGACGAAGCAGGAGAGAGAGAGAGAGAGAGAGATTATTATTGTTAATTGGAGATCAAATATGACATATAGAAGTAATGCATATTGTATGTCATCTATGGACTGAGAATCAATTATTGGTGCATATGTATTTGTAATAGTTTTGAACCTAAAACCCAAAGGAGCCTAGAATTCATAGAAGCTAATTTCAAATTTCTAGAATCTAAAAATAAAGTTATTTGGCTAGGATCCAGATTTTGGGATTTTGAAACTGTATCTTCAAATCTGTAATCTCAAAACCTTGAATTCATTTTGTGAAACTTGAAACCTATAACTCAAAAATAATGTTTTATTTAGCTAAGACTTTTTTATAGAAGATAGGATGTAGAGATTTATATGTTTTATCTAAAGTCAATTCTTATTATACATAGGTTGTAGAGATTTATATGTATGTTCCTTTATATGCGAGATTCAAGGACATTTATTGCATAGTTATATACTTGCTTAATCATATATGTAGCATATATTGAAATTTGGCATTTGTGAAGGCAAGTATTATACAATATAACTTTGAAAGTGGTCAGTCCAACAAGTCACAATTGTTCCCATAAAGCAATGTTTGTGTCATAGCATTTGAGGAGCATTTGTCCAAAAATGGTGTGGTTGTGATATGTTCTTGAGTGCATGCAGTGTTCTTGCATCAGTTTGTGAGTTGTTGTGTTGAGAGTTTTGTAGAAAATCTATGTTCAAATCACCAACATCGAAAGTTCGATAGTTTGAAGGCTTTTTGTAAGCATTGCTTCCAAGTGTCGTATAAAGTTTTTATATTGCAAATTGGGATCAGTAAAGAGCTACAATGACCATAGATTGTCATAAATTTAGACAAAAGTGAACTACAATTATCTCGAGTCTAGTCTGTGTGATTGAATATGATAAAATAACTTGAGATTTTGTCGATATAGTCACAACATTCCTCTTTTCTTTTTAGCCACGGTCATATTATGATCTATCTAATATTGTGGAGTTTCTATTTGTATTTCCTTTAGGCACATCATGTGAGGTGCTTGTAAGTTGTAATCCATCTCGATATCTATGTAGTGAAGTTACAACAAGTAGGTGTTCAATGTTTGTTTAATAATATGTGTTTATTCATACTTTTCAAGAAAATTGTTAATGTGAAGTGGTTTGAGTAGGTATGGTTGTTCTTTAGTTTGTACTCTTGACAATGTTGTGTATGTAATTCCATGCTATGTTGCTTTAGTATGATTGAGTACTAGTTTTTGGAGAGTACTTCCTTGTGTCCAGGGAATTGTTCATGCTATTGCAATTGGACATAAGTTATTGCACTCGTACAAATTTTGAGTGTCTTTTACAAATAAGAAAAAATTGTGTCCATTTTGTGTGTATATTAGATGAATATAAGTGTTTTGCTTGATAGCAGGTGTGTTTCCAAAAAAAAATTGTCCCCATAAAGTTGATCCATATCATTGTGCCTTAAACACATTTTGTTGTTTCTCCATTGACCAATTCATCTACACTGCTATAATTAGCTCCACATAATTCAATTACATCCCTTTTTTTAGATTTACCATTATAGATATTATTGTTCTTCTGTGTAAAACCATTTACGTGTGTTTTTAGGGTGCTGATATTAATAACTCTTAAAGTCCATTTATGATCATTCGATTGGAATGATCACTATTACTATTTTGAAAAATGGTGGCACACTTCAAGAACTTTACATGCCATACTTTAAAACATGTAGATGGATACTTCAAATGTAAGAGATTGTAGTTTTAAATTTGCAATGCAAATTTAACTATTTAGACTAAATAATACATTAATTGTATAGACTAATGTAAGGGGTTGTATTTTCAAATTTCTAATACATTTACTATATAGAATAAACAATGATCTTAAATATTTATTTTTTAAATGTGTATTTCATTTAGTTGATCTTCTATGGAGAACACAAGAATATGAAAGATGATATGCTCAACACTTTTTTCGAGAAACTAGCTATTTATGTATTGAAAAGTGTGACAATCTCAACAAGGTCAATGAGTGCACAATTATTATTTACAAGATCTTCAATAGTAGTTCAATCAAAACACCTTGCTGGCATGAACATTAGATCAAAAGATATCTTCAAACAACTTCAACAAAAGGAGACTACCAAACAAATTATAAATTTATTAAATGTTCTTTTCTTGATTAATGGCATATAAATCACAAATATCTATATCAGATAGTATATTTTGGTACATTTAAATGATTCAATAATCTAACTTTTAGAAACTTGATTATTTTGATAGGTTTGTGGTAAACTAAAATTTTCTAAGCTTACTCAACCATACAATTGTATTTGCTCAACTTGTAGAGATCAAACAATAATAAGGAAGGGATTCCATAACACTTACACCTACACTGGAGGTCAATAGTGGAAATAGTCAATGCAATGTCAGTGGCAATTCAAGTTATTGAAGATGAATATGTGAAAGTAAAACTGAAAGATCCTTGGATCAAGCCAATGCATTAAGCAACTAGAACTGTCCATTTGGATGAGTGGATGTTAAAATGACATAAGACTTGTACCAAATCAAACTTGTGCAACAAAGTTGGATCTTTGAAAAAGAAAATTCATTCAGTTTCAACTAATGGAATGACTATATTCAATGCTATGAACTTCCGTTGAAGCTAGATGGGCCTAGGATGATTGTAAAAGAAAAAGGAAAGAGAGTGGTAGAGAGAAACTCCCTTTAAAAGTCGACATGTATTAAAGACCAAGCAGTTGATTTTGGTCTTCACTTGTTATGTGCTCACATTGGAATAAAAGCTCTCTTCTTCTCTTGAATTTTGCTTTTGTTTACTCTTCATGCCTTTCATGAATGCTATGTTCTCTTTCCTCCTTCCCCTTCCCCTTGCATACTCTCCCTTTGTTTCTCCATTCCCCTCTCCTCTCCCTCTTGCTACTGTGATGGTGACTTTGTTCACTGTGCAGATAGGATGGCCGTCCAGAGTGACCTTGAAGATGGTGTTAATGCAATTCTCAGAAGCCATGGAGGAGCCAAGTAGCCATACCCATAGTCCTTGTCCTTTGGCTCTAGCTATGGTTGGATGTGAGATGAATGAGCCTCGTCTTCCAAAATGAATTTCTAATGAAGGACCAGTGGTAGGATCAAGAGGCACCATCATGATGGCCCGTTAAGCTAATCAAAATCACTCCGCCTATCCTGATCTTCAAAAGACCAATGGTGAAATAAAAATCAAATAGGATTAATATCTAATGTGTGATGCACACTTTCATGCATGGCTTTTTCACTAAATTGAGAAGTGCTAGATGGTCTTTAAAAAAATACAAATTTGTTTGCCAACAAGTAGTGGCAAAACTTCTTGATGACATAAACCAATGCTAGGACTTCTAACTCCGTGGTGTATAGCTCATTTTGGCTTTGTTAAGTTCGTGGCTTGCAAAATATACAGGTTAATGTATAATATGAATCACCTTGCTATGCCGATACGCATCCTATATGCAAATTTAGAGACCTCAATATGGACATGAAATATTAAATTCCAACCTAGTGCTCTTAAGATAGGTGTTGATGCCAATGCAAGTTTAAGGTTTTCAAGTGCAGTCTGGCTCTCTTCCATCTAGATGAATACCACTAGAAGCTTGTACAAGGGGTGAGCAATTTTGGTGTAGCCGTATATAACTCTTCTATAATAGCCCATGTGACCTATAAAGTGTTGTACACCCTTAGGGTTAGGTGGTAGCCCCAAGGTAAGCTTAATCTTGTTCTCATCTTGTTGTAGTCTATGGATATTCCTTTTTTGGACATATGACCTGAGATCACTCCATGCGTAAACCAAAATTCGCATTAAGAGAGTTAAAGGAAATTCGGTATAGCTAACACCTTGCAAAGATGAGTCGCAAATACCAAAGAAGCTCATCCCACTTTGAGTGAATGCATAAGTCATCTAGGAAAACTTCTAAGAAGTCTCTTAGATATTCTTTAAAATGTATACTCCTCTATATTTAGAATGTGGCTAGAGCATTGTGATATCCTCCATTTGATGGCAAATTGGAACTTGATATTTTTTTAGAGATTTTTTATTGGCTGTGTTTTGGACCCAGGCATGTTTATACACATCCCATGAATGGGGGGGGGGGGGCAACACCCCCTGGTACTAGCACCACTAGGGGTTTCCAAGGGGGGGCGGCAACATGCCTTAGGTCCCCCTTGTTGGGGGTTTGGGGGCAATGCCCTGAAGCCAAAAAAACATTAAAATTGGTGCACGAGATACTCATAAGTTGTGTGGTCAAAATTGTAAGATAAGGGTGTGGCTCAAATAGCAAGAGAGCAGTGGATATACTGCTTGTATCTTGTATCTTCTCACTTGCAAGATAAGCAAAACACAGGACTGGCTGTTTCTCCATGGATGTAGTGCACACTGGGTGAACCACGTATATGGGTGTCTCATTGTCTCTTCCATTCTGTGTGCTTTCTATATTATGTATTCTACAAATTCCACTTCTTGCATTGTTGCTCCGTTATCATGTTGCTCCTAACAACTGGTATTAGGGCAATTGTTTGAGCAATGTCCTCTAGATCATTAGGAAGGAGGTTCCTAGTTTGAGTGGGAGAAATTGCAGAAGAAGGCAAGTTAAAAGTTGAGAAGTTTAATGGCAAGACCTGCCAGCATTAGAAGATAAAGATTGAGGACTATTTGTATGGGAAGGGCCTTTTCTTGCTATTAGGTGGGATTGTAAAGAAGCCTACAAGTATGTTAGTTGAAGACTGGGAGGTTCTTAACAAAAAGGCATTAGGAGTGACCATGTTTGGGAGCGTTAGTGGCTTTCAAGATTCTTGCATAGAAAGCATCAAAGGATTTGATAAGCACACTGCATACATTGTTTGAAAAACCACCAGATTCTAACAGGGTATTTTTTATAAAGTGTCTATTCAATCAGAAAATGTCATAAGGTGGGTCTATAGGTGATCATTTGAATCAGTTCAATACAAATACAAGCCAACTAAGATCTATAGGAGTAAACTTTGATGATGAGGTTCGAGCTCTCCTAATTTTGTGCTCATTGCCAAAAAATTAGAACATTACAATGTGATTAGGACCCCTCTGCCTATTCTAAAATTCGATCATTACATTGTGATGATTCTGAGACCACTCATGCTTTTCTTATTCATTTTTTTGTTTAGATCATCACAATGTGATTAGGGCCCCTCCATTTATCTTGAAACTCTCTTATCACATTGTAATGATTTTAAGACCTATCGCGTTTTGTTATTCACTTTTTTATTTGGATTATCACAATTTGAGACCTATCACGTTTTTTTAATTCACTTTTTTATTTTGATTAGGGCGCCTCTGTCTATTGTAAAGCTCCCTTATCGCATTGTCATGATCTTGGACGTATGAATTTTTCTTATTTGGTTTTTCATTCAAATCATCACAACACAATTTGGTCCCCTATGTTAATCCTAAAACTCCCTTACTGTGTTGTGATGATTCTAAGACCTATCGAGTTTTTCTAATTTGTATTATGATTAGGGTCCCTTTGTCTTATTGTGTTTGTTATTCAAATCATTAAAACGCAATTAGGATGCCTCTATTGATTCTGAAACTCCCTTATCACATTGATAATTCCAAGACCTATTGGATTTTTCATATTCTCTCTTTTGTTTAGATCATCATAATGCAATTAGGGCCCCTCCATCAATCTTAGAACTCCTGTATCATGTTGTGATGATTTTGAGACTTGCTGAGTTTTTTCTATTTACTTTCTCATTTGGATGATTACAATGCAATTAAGGCCCCTCTACCATTTATGAAACTCCCTAATTGCATTGTCAATGTCTCAAAGACCTGTGAGGTCTTTCTTATTTGGATTTTTATTGAGATGATCACAATGAAATGAGACCCTTATGTCAATCCTGAAGCTCCCTTATCATGTTGCAATGATTCTAAGGCCTATCAATTTTTTCTTATTCTCATTTTTATTTAGTTCACTACAATGCAATTATGGTAGCTCCATTAGTTTGGATTTTCTCGTCATGTTGTGTTGATGGGGTTTCTCTTATGGTATTTCAGGGGTATTTCTCTCCCGTCATGATGGTTTTGAATTCTCGTGGGGTGCACTACTTAGAAATCCTAGATATCACGTGCATTCAAGGGGTATTTAAAAATCCCCTTGACTAAAAATTTTTCCCCAATAAAACCACCCCTCTTTACTTATGAACTAACATATTTTTTTCTAAAGTTGAATTCAAAAACCGCTCGTGTTATTGTAATCCTATTAAATTTTTCTCAAAAGTGGGATTAAAATAGCCCTTCGGCTTTTGAATGCATGTGGTACACTAAAATTTTTGGAGGTGAGCCCCCCCTTCGAGTCCCTTGTTTTATGGTTGTACTTGTAGATGGATCCATTACAAATCCTTGGTGTGCAAGATTCGCCAAAAGAAAAGATATTTGACTTTCTTAAAAAAGTACAATAGCATCTTAATAGACCGATATATCACAGATCTTTAACCATGACTTACCCATTGAAAAGATCTTGTATCATCAACCTCCTATCTTGAAAAGAAAGAGTAGGAATTCTAGGCAGTCACTTCAAATGGTGCTATGGTGTCCAATGATGACAAATTGGTGCACGTCAATGACATCATGCAGTTTGATGTTATGATGCAAAAGTTAAAGAGGACTCTTGACTTTGTCCCAAGACAATGAATTAGGACAACAAAAAAGTTTCCAATACACAACGACAAATATCAACTTGCCAATTATTCTTATGCCTTCATGTGCTACTTGCATGTTATTTTTTATGGTGATGATGAAGGCAAAGAGATATCAAATGGATCCCCTAAAGTGAAAGATGAAATCAGAGATGAAGGAGAAGAAATCAGTCTTGCTCAAAAAAGGCATCTTGATGAGCAATTTAATATTGAAGCTCTGCAAAGAGACACCCTAGTCCCATTTAATGAGGAGATCACCGCCACAAATGAGAGAGAGGATGTCCCAACCTCATTCCTAGACCTTTTTTCACATTTGGTGACAAAGAATATGTGTTAATGATGGATATTCAAGCTCCTTTTAACTTACATTGAGGAGTAATGCCTTGCAATTGTTATGAAAAACCTTGAGGAATATGAAATAATTATAGATGAGGACAACGAGAACAAGTATTTCTAAATGGATTCACACATATTATAGTCACAACAAATTTCTAAAAGCTGTAGACATCTTAAAGGTGATATATAGGAATATAGTTGAGTATCAAGCTAGCCTTCCCACCAAACAAGAGTTGCATGTTATCCAACAAAGGATGAACATATCTCATATGAGAGAAGCTGTGGAATCTTCAAATGTTGTAGGTGCTGAAGACACTAGCTGTACAGTGGGTGTACATTAGAGTTGTGAACTGTACAGCTACATGATTTTTATGAAAACCAAAAGGTTGTGAGTGATCACAAACATTGCTGTAATGTTCATTTTATTGTTCATATATTTTTGAATATTTATCCTTGTGTTTTTAGCTTGTCGCATTGTATGCTACTTCCATTCATAAACTTAGTAATCCTTGTACTTAGCAATATCACACTAGTGCTAATACTACTACTCAGCAATGGTGTACTTGTTGTATTAGCATAGCACTGCTAACATAGCTAGTGGTATTATCACATATACTTAGCATAATCATACTAGTACTAGCAATGGTGTACTTGTTGTATTAGCATAGCACTGCTAACATAGCTAGTGGTATTATCACATATACTTAGCATTATCATACTAGTACTAGCATTTCTAGTACTTAGCAAATATGTACTCATTGTGTTAGCATAGCACTTACATTAAAGGTAGTTTTGTTAGATCTGTATGGTACTACTATCTTATACTTAGTAATGCTTACACCTAGTAGTAGTGACATTTTGTACATTGGCATTGGAGGCTCCCTTTGCTTAGGCACCCTACTAATGAAAGTGTACCTTCTTTTCTTTGAAGGTGGAGAATCCTTTTTCAACATTCAATCGTTGACCACCTCATCTATGCCACCAACCTGGCTCATGGGACATATTGTTGCAATGGGCTTCCATCAAGTAAGGTAATCTGCTTGATGGGCCACTTAACTAGGCTGAGAGATCCGACATCTTGGATAGAAGACCCTAAATCACTTCCTATAATTTGTTCTTTCTTTTCAATACCCACACTAATGCAATCATTACCCATTAAATCAAAGTTTATAGAGTCACCCGAGAAAACATACAAGATCACACCTTCCCCCATGGTCTTTGTTTTGCTGTCATCCCACAAGACAACCTTATTCTCTTTCCAAGATTCACAAATGCAATTGTCAATTTCCAATGAAGAAACTGGTATTGCCTCAACATAAGGTTGATTAGGCCCACTTGGTGTGGCTTCTTGAGTTACCAGATCATCTAAAGAATCACCAACATGTTTTAGAGAGGTCTTAGGCCACTTGACAATGCTCCAAAGTGCCTCACCAATAAGCATTTCATCCATAGTGGGAAATGGCAAGCGCATGTCACTATTGATAGACTTCTACACTATCATCGATACATTTTTTGCCCCAATCTTCACACCACTACAGTAGCCCTCTGGATCTATTACACACACTGCACCAATTGCAACCACTTCATTCCCCACCACCATCATGACCTTGTCCCCACATCTGGCAGCCATCCCCTGCCATTATGATTACAAGAAATGAGATTTTGAAAAAATTACAACCAAGGAATTTTATAAGACCAACAGAGAATTATGCCAATCTGTCCTTGCAATGGGAAGAATGGCACCAGTGCCATTCTACATGTGGGATTGTGAAGAATGGAGCTGGTGCCATTCTCGTTGTGAGCCTAGATTTCTTACGGCGGAGAATGGCACTAGTGCCAATCTCCATGTGGATTTTTGGAGAATGGCACTGGTGCCAATCTCCAGAATCCATGAATGGATCTAATCAGAATTTCCATGAAAGCATGAATTATTTCCCTAAAATTTTTAGCAATTTGATAAAAATTTCTCTAAATTCTAAACATAGAGATTGGCACCAGTGCCATTCTCCACAATCCCACATGGAGAATGGCATTGTTGCTAATCTCCATGTGAATCTAGCAAAATTTAAATTTCCCCATGCGGAATGGCTTTGAGTTTGTGGAGCATGGCATTGGTGCCAATCTCCATAAACTAACATTGGAGAGTGGCACCAAAGCTATTATGCATAGGGAAATCTAAAATTTTCTAGACCCACATGGAGATTGGTACCAGTGCCATTCTCCATGTGGGGTTGTGAAGAATGGCACTAGTGCCATTCTCCATAAATCCACGTGGAATCTCCAAAAACCTTGTGGGGAACAGATCTACAAAAAATTTACATGAAATTATTTTTCTAGAATTTTCTAATGATTTTAATGGAAATCTCCCATGCAATAAGAGACATTATGGAGATCGGCACCAGTGCCATGCTCAAAAAACCCATGTAGATATTGGCACCACTGCCATGCTCCACAATCTCACAAGTAGATTGGCAATGGTGACAATCTCCATATGGGATTGTGGAGAATGGCAATGTTGCCAATCTCTAGAATCCTCATGGAGAATAGGCTAGATAAAATTTCCATGAAATTATTTTTCTAAATTTTTTGGTAATTTGGAAAACAAATTGAGTGCGATCCAATTGTCAGCTTGGGATCGGATTTGCTAGACCCACATGCAGATTGGCACTAGTGCCATTCTCCATGTGGGGTTGTGAAGAATGGCACTAGTGCCATTCTCCATAAATCCACGTGGAATCTCCAAAAACCTTGTGGGGAACAGATCTAGACAAATTTTACATGAGATTGTTTTTCTAAAATTTTATAATGATTTCCATGGAAACCTCCCATGCAATAAGAGACATTTTGGAGATTGGCACCAGTGCCATGCTCCAAAAACCCATGTGGAGATTGGCACCACTGCCATACTCCACAATATCACACGTAGATTGGTAATGGTGACAATCTCCATATGGGATTGTGGAGGATGGCACTGGTGCCAATCTCTAAAATCCTTATGGAGAATAGGCTAGATAAAATTTCCATGAAATTATTTTTCTAAATTTTTTGGTAATTTGGAAAAAAATAAAAAATAAAAGATTATAGTCAATGGATTATCTTTTGTTATATAAGAGAGAGAGAGAGAGAGAGAGAGAGAGAGAGAGAGAGAGAGAGCGAGAGGTGGTACCCACATATTATAGTGGGGAGACCATACCAATAGTACTAGCACATAATGTGAGGTACCCTATTCTAGATGGTTTTGGGTTTCTAGTGTATTTATTTTGAATTATCAATGTTTACGCGATAGTTTCAACTGCGTGCTTTAGGTTTCTAATGTAGCTATTTGGAATTATTAATGTTTATAGTAGTTTTAGCTATTTCTTTTGGGTTCTAGATTGTGGATGTATGATTGACTAGGTTTTCAACTGGCCTATTCTAGATGCTAGACCTTGATCCAACTAGTACATATCCTAGATATATGTGCTTCTATTCCAATTAATCCTTCGATGAGGGTCTTTTAAATCTAAGTTTTGAGTGGTATCCACTTTAGGCTCTAGAGCACTTCTTTTTACAGTCACGCTCGAGGTGCTAGATCTATAGATCTCATATGCTAGTCAATTGTATGGGGATCGAAAGCATGAAAGCATTATGTATCATTGTTCCAAGTTTTACTTACCTAGGGTTTGAGATCTATAAGTTTTTTATACAAATCTTGATCTTATTATTAAGAGTTGTAGATTCATTTAATCCAAATACTAGATTGAGATCCTTAGTTCAAGGATCGATGTCCAAGTAATGCTTTTTTGGACTATTTTAGATTATTTAATCTAGGTACTAGATTCAAATTCTTTGGTCAAGGGCTAATTAGATTCAAATAATCCTATGTGGGGGGCATTTTTCATTCTAAGCCGTACATGCACTCATTTCAAAGTCCTGGTTCTAGGGTTTAGATCTATAGATCCCACACATTAGTCAAATATTTTGGATGACTAGCGCCATGTGTCAATGACAATATTGGGCTAGATCTAGCTAGTGTTTTTCGATCTATAGATCCCACACGTTAGTCAAATATTTTGAATGACTAGCGCCATGTGACAATGACAATACTGGGCTAGATCTAACCCTACCTAGACTAGGATTTAATAGATAAAGACTAATGTTAAACTAGGATTTAATAGACTAATGTTAAACTAGGACTTAATAGACTAATGTTCTATTCTAATCATAAACTAGGATTTAATACACTAATAGACTAATCCTAATTTAATACACTAATAGACTAATCCTAAACTAGGATCTAATAGACTAATCCTAAACTAATAGACTAATCCTAGTAGACTAATCCTAAACTAGGATCGAATAGACTAATCCTAAACTAATAGACTAATCCTAAACTAGTAGAGTAATCCTAAACTAACAGACTAATTCTAATAGACTGATCCTAAACTAACAGACTAATCGTAATCTAATAGACTAATCCTAATAGATTAATCCTAAACTGATAGACTAATCCTAAACTAGGATCTGATAGACTAATCCTAAACTAGGATCTAATAGACTAATAGACTAATCCTAAACTAGGAACTAATAGACTAATAGCCAAAAAGAAACCCTACTTGTAGCCCTCTTCTTGCACGCCCTCTTCTTGGACGCCCTCCATCATGTCATGTAGTGTTGCAGACCTACGCTCCTCATGTGTTATGCTCCATCACTCCTCGTCCGTCATGCCCTCTTCTTGCACGCTCCATAGCTTCATCGACTGTGTCCTTTCAAATCAGAGCTACAGTGCCGCATCCAGTTCCACCTCGCAATCTGTGGAACAATGGAACTTTGAAAGTGATTTTGTCCTTCTGTGGTCCACCGTTTGTGCGGGGCATAGATACCTCAGATGTCCTATCACTAGACTCGCCACTGCTATTGAAGGCTACTTTGGAAATTAGAACTTTGCACAAGGAGCCATGCCCTTTCAAATCACCATCGCCATCATCGTTTTTCCCTTGAGCTCTGCAACCTCTACTGTCATGCCCTGCAGGCTCTGGTGCCGTGCCTCCTTGACTCCCTGAGCCTCTGCTGTATGTTTGTGCCTTGTGCCCTGTACCCTCTGCTGTCGTGCCATGAGCAGTGAACCCTCTCTATAGCAAACCCTTGGTCCCCAACCGTAGTGCGCCCCATGCCACAAATTGCTACACGAAACTGAATTTCGGCATAAACCAGGTGCCTCTCTCTCTCTCTCTCTCTCTCTTTCTCAATGGCTTTCAAATTTGAAATTAGAATTTCTTTTTGTACTTTTCTTCAAATTTCAAATTTCAAATTTTAATTTTTGTAGATTCACATTTTTTTAATTTCAAAATTTTTAAGTATATATGTATATATATATATATATATAAAGAAATATATGTATGTTTAAAAATATAAATATATAAATTTATATATGAAAAAATATATATATACATGTGTGTGTGTGTGTGTGTGTGTGTGTTTTAAATATAATCGATGTTGCTTAAATTTACTGATTATAGAAAAAAGAATATATATATATATATATATATATATATATATATAGCTAGTTAAGTGAAACTATAGGGATGCCTTTGAAATTTGCATTCATCTACTTTAGCAATTGCACATAGAAGCACTCATTACCATGGTGCATTTTTCTTATCAAGGTATGTTGATTTAAATTTGTTCCCTAGTGTTAGGATATGGAACAATTAGAATGTATAGCTAACACACATATTAGAATAGCTAATAGATTCTTAAAGAAAAATGTCACAAAAGCATGAGAGAACGTCTGATCTCATCTAAATGAGAGAACTCCTCACCTCTCATTTTCTTTTCCCTCTCATGTGACAAGTTGATTATGATATATATTAAAATGGACATAGCAAGGAGAAATCATGTGCCAAGTTGTCACTTAATTCAAGGAAAAAATCATGTAATGAAATATTTTGGATTAAAACATTGCAAGAGTAGATTGGTAGCAGTGCCATGCTAAACTGTGAAAGAATGGCAAATTAGAGAGATCGGCTATGATATATATTAAAATGGAGACTGCAAGGAGAAATCATGTGACAAGTTGGAACTTATTTCCAAAAAAATTTCATGTGATAACATATTCACATTAAAACATGTAAGGAGTAGATTGGCAGTGGTAATTGATATAAATGTTAATGTACATCCTTGTTATTTTGTCACTAGCTGTCCACTCCTTTGTTTTAGGACTTATAACATAACTACTAAACCTTGAGCTTTGGTAATAGGATGCATAGGAATTATTTACATTGGACCCTAGGAGCCATCCTAATCCATGAGATTTTGTGGAGGATGGCACTGGTGCCAATCTCCACAATCTCAATTAGTTTGCCACTCTCATTCTATGTCTATGTTTGTGTTAAGTAGATTGGCAGCAGTACCATGCTAATAGGGAAGATAGAAACAGATGTGGGAACATTTATGCATAAAATTTTTGAGACATTGGCACAGTGCCATTATCCACAAACTCTCATGGATTAGAATGGCACTGGTGCCATTCTAATCTATGTCAGTCACACAAAGAATCACATCAGTGCCCACTTAAGCTAGATTGTAGAGAATTCTCCATGTGAGTTTGTACAGAATGGCACTGGTGCCAATCTCATGCAATTCATGTGAGTGGCACTAGTGAGATTGGCTATGGTATATATTGACATGGAGGTTGCAAGCAGAAATCCTTTAATAGCATATTCACATTAAACATGTAAGGAGTAGATTGGCACCAGTGCCACGCTAAATAGAAAGATTTATGCATTGATATTTTTTATACAATGGCACCTGCGCCATTCTACACAGACTCACATGGATTAGGATAGCAGTGGTGCCATCCTACTCCATGTGAGTTTGTGTAGAATGGCACAGGTGCCAATGTCAAGCCATCCTCCACAATCTGAATAGGTTTGCTACTCTCATTCTATGTCTATGTCAGTGTTAAGTAGATTGGCAGTAGTGCCATGCCGATAGGGAAGATGGAAACAGATGTGGAACATTTATGCATAACATTTTTGAGACGTTAGCATAGTGCCACTATCCACAAACTCTCATGGATTAGAATGGCATTGGTTCAGTTCTCTATCAGAATGGCACTGGTGCCGATCTCATTTGTGTTAGTCACACAGAGAATCACATCAGTGCCCACTGAAGTTAGATTGTAGAGAGTTCTCCATGTGAGTTTGTACAGAATGGCACTAGTGCCAATCTAATGCAATTCATATGAGTGGCACTAGTGGGATTGGCTATGGTATATATTGAAATGGGGGTTGCAAGGAGAAATCTTGTAACAACATATTCACATTAAACATGTAAGGAGTAGGTTGGCAGCAGTGCCATGCTAAACTGAAAGATTTATGCATTGATATTTTTGATACAATGGCACTTGTGCCATTCTAGACAACCTCACATGGATTAGGATGGCAGTGGTGCCATGCTACTCCATGTGAGTTTGTGTAGAATGGCACAGGTGCCAATCTCAAGCCATTCTCCATAATTTGAATTAGTTTGCCACTCTCATTCTATGTCTATGTCAGTGTTAAGTAGACTGGTAGTAGTACCATGCTGATAGGGAAGATGGAAACAGATGTGGAACATTTATGCATAACATTTTTTAGACATTGGCGTAGTGCCACTATCCACAAACTCTCATGGATTAGGATGGCACTCTTTATCAGAATGGCACTGGTGCCATTCTCTATTACAATGACACTGGTGCCAATCTCATTTGTGCTCACACAGAGAATCACGTTAGTGATTGTAGAGAATTCTCCATGTGAGTTTGTATAGAATGGCACTAGTTCCGATCTCATGCAATTCATGTACCTTTTTTTTCTTTTGTCACTAGTCCAGTCCTTTGTTTTAGGATTTATAACATGACTACTAGACCATGCGCTTTGGTAATGGGATGCATAGGAATTATTTTACCTTGGGCTTTGGGATCCATCCTAATCCATCAAAGTTTGTGGAGAATGGCACTGGTGCTTACCTCCACAATCTCAATTAGTTTGCAACTCTCATTCTATGTCTATGTTTGTGTTAAGTAGATTGGCTGCATTGCCATGCTAACAGGGAAGATGGAAACAGATGTGGGAACATTTATGCATAACATTTTTGAGACATTGGCACAGTGCCATTATCCACAAACTCCCATGGATTCGGATGGCACTCTCTATCAGAATGGCACTCATGCCATCCTCAATCTCATATGTGTTAGTCACACAGAGAATCACACCAGTGCCCACTGAAGTTAGATTGTAGAGAATTCTCCATGTGAGTTTGTACAGAATGGCACTGGTGCCAATCTCATACTAGCACTAGTGAGATTGGCTATGGTATATATTGACATGGAGGTTGCAAAGAGAAATCCTATAACAACATATTCACATTAAACATGTAAGGAGTAGATTGGCAGTGGTGCCATGCTAAACATAAAGATTTATGCATCGATATTTTTTATACAATGGCACCTATGCCATTCTACACAAACTCACATGGATTAGAATGGAAGTGGTGCCATGCTACTCCATGTGAGTTTGTGTAGAATGGCAGAGGTGCCAATCTCAAGCCATTCTCCACAATCTAAATTAGTTTGCCACTCTCATTCTATGTCTATGTCAGTGTTAAGTAGATTGGCAGCAGTGCCATGCTGATAGGGAAGATGGAAACAAATGTGGAACATTTATGCATAACATTTTTGAGAAATTGGCACAGTGCCACCATCCACAAACTTTCATGGATTAGAATGGCACTGGTGCCAATCTCATTTGTATCAGTCACACATAGAATCACATCAATGCCCACCAAAGTTAGATTGTAGAGAATTCTCCATGTGAGTTTGTACAAAATGGAACTGGTGCCAATCTCATGCAATTCATGTGCCTCCTTTTTATTTTATCACTAGTCCAATCCTTTGTTTTAGTATTTATAACATAACTACTGGACCTTGAGCTTTTTTTTTTTTTCAAAAAAGAGACTTCTATTAAGTAAGAAAGAAACCCGCTAGAGCAAGCTCTGTGTGGAAATATACCATGCTAAGCATGTAATAAAAACACCTCAGAGGAATGAGGTAGAAAGAAACCAAGGCTGAGGCTGAAAATGCCATCTCAACCCTGTAGAAGTCTCAGCAAAGAAGGGAGAGTCTCTCCAATCTCTGAGAAAAGTAACTCTCCTGGAGGAGGCTGCTCGAGATGGTCGCCCAAATGGCCATCAGAGTGTGTATCGTATCTGTCCAAGTACTGGCCAAGATCTGAGAAGGGTGAACCTGAGAACCCTCCAAAGACTCAGTGCACCTGGCTCTCCAAATGTGCCATGCTACAATGCTAGCTAGGATCTCCCATGGAGAGTCGACCGAGGAGTGAGCAGCCCTGAAAAGAGTGGCTGAAACATCCTCTAGAGAGCACGACTCCACAAGGTGTCGTCGGATGTGAAGAGCCCAAGAGGAGTCAAGTCTCTCAAAAAATACCTGGGGCCCTAAAAGAGTAAGCCAAGCCACTGATCCCCAGGTCATATAGAAAGTAGGCAAACAAAAGTGCTGAAAAGTCTTGCAATCCCCTTCCATATGATTCTCGCCTGTCTGCAATCCCATAGGCAGTGTTGTATTGTCTCCAAAGCAGAAAGGCAATGAGGGCAAGAAGGGTCAGCTCCGAACTTGGACCTCCAATGGTTCACTGCTGTCCCACCATGAATAAAAAGCCAAAGAAGAGAGTGATTTTTCTATTCCGGTGGGATTTCCATAGCCTCTACCAAAAAATCCTCTGCAAGTTAGCAGAAATATGAAAGTTCTCCCAATGAGGAGCTATGGTAGGCTTCCAACCCCTAGAGCTGAGCTGGAATTTCCTAGCATTACTGACCGTGTAACGAAAGAAGGGGATGCCCTTCTCTCAGTGCCCTTCATCTATCCATTCCCATTCCCCAGGGTCCCACTGCAAAAACTTAATTGGGACACCTCCATAGAGCTACAGCCTCCATGAGCCAAGGGCGAGGAGAAGCGGGTCAAGATCCAAGTACCACTATGAAAGAGAGCCATGCTCCATGAAGCCCACTATCCTGACTGGCTGAAACGCTACCTCCAACAAGATATCATCTGTGGATCTAGATAGCCTGCCCCCCAAAGAAACATCAAATACTAAGGCATCCTCATGCGGGTCAAGAAAAGCAATCACCTGTAAAGGAACTCCCAATCTGGAAAATGCCCCCATCCAGGTGGAGCAAGTAATAGGCATGTCATCTATGTCCACCCAATCCAAGGGCAAGGCTGCATCAATCTGCTGGACTCTCCCTGCACTCCCTCTGAGATTAAGAACCATTTGGGCCTGTTGGTCTGCAGGAAGCTTCCTAAAGGCTTTCCATGCTCCCACTGTAGATGCAGGGCCCCTCTCCCATCTTGGCCACTGCATGTAAGGAGAAGCTCCAAGTGGTCTGCCAAGCTCATCCAAAATCCTATCATTCCACATGATAGGCTACCTTTCAATCTCTTCACGGGTGGATGGGGGAATCCTACAAAGAGTACTCCTGAGGCTGGCCCATGCTTTCAGGATAGCAACCATAAGAGGGGAAGAGGGATACTTGAGATGGGCTGTGGTGAAAATGAGAGTGCTCTCAACGGAAGCAAGAATGGAAGAAGGAGAGAGAGAAACAAAGAGCCACAAAAGTTTTGGTGGGTGCAGAACCACCCTAATCTTCTTTTTCATTCATTTATATATGTGTTTGAGTATTGTACATAACCGGGGTAAAGGCACAGTGACCTTTAACCCCCACAACCTCCCACTTAAAGAACAATGTGCCTTTAAGGGAGAACAACCAGTGAGCATACTATCCAATGCCCATCAATACACAACAATACTCAAACCGCTGACTAGGTAGACTCTTCGTCAGCATATCTCCAGGGTTATCATCTGTATGAACCTTGACAAGCTCTATGCGCTTGTCCTCAAGTACCTCCCTGATGAAATGGTACCCGACCTCAATGTGTTTGGTCTTTGCATGAAAGACCGGATTCCGTGCTAGCTGAATAGCACTCATGGAATCACTATGCAATGTCGGTACACCTGTATGAATCCCCAAATCTCCCACTAGCTGATCAAGCCATATAGCCTCCTTGCAACCCTCTATGGCTGCAACATACTCAGCCTCTATGGTAGACAAAGCAACGCACTTCTGTGCACGAGACATCCACGACACTGCACCACCTGCAAAGGTGAACACATAACCAGAAGTGGATCTCCTACTATCCACATGCCCTGCATAGTCTGAATCTGTGTACCCAAGTACACGCATGTCTCCTTTACCAAAGCAGATGCACATCTCCTCGGTACCCTTCTTGTACCTCATGATGCACTTAACTGCCTCCCAATGCCTCTTTCTTGGATTAGCCATATACCGGCTAACAACTCCCACTACAAATGCAATGTTTGGTCTAGTAGCTATCATAGCATACATAAGACTCCCAACTGCTGATGCATAAGGAACCTTGGCCATCATGTCCCTTTCCTCATTTGATTTGGGACTATCTGTATGACTCAGTTTCACATATGGAGGCAATGGAGTACTCACTGCCTTCCCCCCCTCCATATTGAAGCGCTGCAATACTTTTGTAACATACTCTTTTTGTGAAAGCCAAAGGAGTTTCCTACTCCGATCACGCGTGATGCGCATACCAAGAATATGACCTGCAAGTCCCAAATCCTTCATATCAAAGGCCTCATGCAACTTGGCCTTTAATGCATCTAGCTCATAAGTATTCTTGCTAGCCAATAGCATATCATCCACATATAGTGCCAGGATTATCAGGCTATTATCCTTAGCCCTTTTAATGTAGAGGCAGTGATCAATTCATTAGGAAAAAAGGGAGCTCATTTTGGGGCCTTTTACGATTTGGAAAAATAAGCTCTCAACCAATCAATAGAAGGCCAACGTAACGTTGAAAATTCACGAAAATAAGAGAAAATAGAAAAAAGAAACAATACTTTATGTAAGTACAAGCGTGCTACATTAATGAGGAGATTGGTTTTTTATTCGTAGAAGATCTTTGGACAAGAAGATAGAATCTAAACTGACATTTTATCTGACAAGATCCTTCCCGCTTCCACCTTCCTTTGAATTTTCAAATATTGTGCCGCCTTTCGTGCGAAAGGTCTACCATTCTACACCATTGCCTCATTGTGCAACTGCCTTCCTTTTCCAAAACTGCTCCCTTGATCCTGTTTGGCGTAGAGTAAGATGTTTCTCGTCTACTGTCTGTTTGCCCACTTTCTCTTTCTTGAAACTTCAAATTGTTATCTTAGTTACATTACTTTGCTATTGTTACAGATTCAGAAAATCTCCATGGTGAACCAAAACCACGGCCGTTCTTGTGCAAGACGCTCTGTGGATGATAATGCTACGAAGGCAGAATTATACCAAACATCCTTACCCCGTCGACCTGCTTCTTCTATTTCGTCGGTAGAGAATTCAAGTACAGTCAAAACAGAAGGAACTTGGGAAAGGTTTAGTGTTTCGAAAGGAGCATGGGTGCTCATGCAACCTAGCAAAAGAAAAAGACCCCAGACAAAAAACATTTTCTTGGCATCGTGGAAGGGAAGAGTACGAGATTTTAAAATCACCAAAGGGAAGATATCCGTGAAAGAAGTTTTGATTCAGCACGTGTATATGCATAAAGAACTTGTCTTGCGAGACTATCCAAAAAATCTTCCGCAACACAGGCCTAATTGTATATTTTTCTATTCTGGTTTTTTCCTTCATGAGGTGTATGGATTTTTAAGATGAAGCTTTCTCTCTTAACTTATTGACATTCTTGTGTTGTTTTATTTCAGATTTATATCCTTCATCGTATGAGACATGGCAAAACATCGATTGTATTCTGGGATTTATAGATGTTCTGCATGGATCGATAGGAGAACAACAATACCAAGGTCGATGTGCAACAGAGCTAGCTCAATCGGGTATATTTTTTACTGATCATTTTTATCAGTTGCTGGACAAAGCTAACACACATGGTGTATTAATAAAACAAGACCTTCCGGCGTGGAATTCGGTGGATTGGCCTCACCCACATTCTAGTGTTACAGAGGCATATAGGGCGAAGCTTTTTACAGAAGTACAGAAAGCTCTGAGGCCCAATATTGCCACTAGGATAGTAAAAATTTCTTTGTGCATGCCTCTCACAGTTTTTGTAGACTTGTTTAATACCTTTCCAGTAAAGGTTTCAAAAACAATGCTCACAGTTAAAGCAACAAATTCGGCATGCATGCCACAATTTTTGGATAAAGGTTGGGATAAGAAGACATGTAGTTCAGTGTTTTGTGAGGTGGTCCAACCTTCTATGCAACTGAAGTACATGGTTGCATCACAAAATTTTATTTTCTCTTTTTATTACAAGCGGAGTCGAATGCTAGGTTCAAAGCTTGTCCCAATGGACCAAGATGAAGAGTCGTTTGGTGCACAAAATAAACTTATTGATATTGATGTTATTGAGAATGGTGATGTGGTAGCCAGTATCTCGTTAAGAGAATGTTGCTCCCTAGCTCAATTACGCAGTGACATTCTGTTTGAGACTGAAGGTTCTATCTCAAACGACTTTTTATTTATCTACAAGAACAGAAAGGTACACCATCTGATTTATCCTAGTCTCTATAAGCATTGCTATTAGTTTTATTTACCACTCTAATTCATATTGCTTTTTTGCAGTTACTCAGAAGAAGAGAGAGCTCAGTTAAATGCAAAGACATAGAAAATTTTAAAATTGAGATCACACATACTCCATAAAGAAAGGTTTTGTATTCAATCAAGTAAGATTTTGTACAGAATTGTTTAGCTGAATCTGTAGAACATATTTCTAACATCCATTTTCTATTTATGTACAGTTTCATCCAGAGGCTACTCTACATTTTCTGGAGGATCTTCTCTCTGCTGCTCCATCCTGTCCGTGCTCCATCCTGTCTCCTCCACTGCCCCAGAAGCCTCTCTTTGCTGCTTCTCCACCTTCTCCTCAACATCAGCAGCAGGTCTTTGCTCCTGTGTCTGCTCCTCCTCAGCACTCTGTGATTGCTCCTGTGGCTTCTAGTCCTCAACATCAGGTGCTTCATATGTGGGATCAAGGTGTATGACACCTTCATGTACTTTAGAGCTTTCACCCAGCTCCACAGTAGCTGCTACAATAGGTCTGGGGGAGGCATAGCTCAAAAACCTCAAAATTGTATGAGCTCTAAAATTATGTACATAGTTGGGGCTGAAGCTATCCTCTTTCATCTGCAATGGCAGAGGATAATTTAGAACACTTTGTATCATTATGAATTATATTCAAGCTAAATGAAAAGTATTTTTCCTTACCATATCTGGCTGTTCCTTTTCAAAGTAGCTTGAAAGTATATATTTTGCATTGATCAGCAACCTCCATCCACAACTACTTGAATCATTTTGTTGTGGTGTCTGGACAGTTAGAAAAAAATGTTAGAAACTGTGAGCATCAGCACAAAACAAAATTATTCAATAAGTTCAAAGACATAGCATTTAATAGACTTTTTACCTCTAGACTTAATGGCTCTATTGAATCCAACAGAGAGACATTTGGAGGACAATGATCCAATGCATCTAATAGCCTTCTAATACAACTGCAATATGTATAATTTAGTTAGTATGGTATCAAAATAATAAAGTTTTGAGTTCAAAAAGCACACACAGTACTTACAATTTCAGCTCTCTGTGTGTGTTTTTTAGAGAGTTGAATAGAAAGCACTGCTTCTGCTGGATGTCAATAGACACAAAACTCCAGTGGTCACTGCATAAGGAAAAAAGCATAAGCAAATGAAAGGCTACAAGAGTTCCCAATATTAAAGAAGAATCTTAAAAGAAGTAGTCACCCACATACCTGCTATGATATGGAAGTAGCAAAATGTCAATTACTTCAAAATTGCAGTGTTTGAACCAGCTGGAAATACTCATGGGAGTCTCTTTTGCATCTCTTAATCTAGAAGAAATGGCTGGATCAACAATATGGACTGTATGTTGTACAGAGGGATGAAGCCAGCTTCTCATCATGCTGCATAGGATCAGAACATAATTAGGGTAGGTTATAAAAGAGTTACAAGGAGGATTGATTTGCAAAAAATGTAAAATTTAAAGACACTTACTAGAGCATTGCAAGAATGAGAGTATCTGAGCAATACTCATTCTTGTTAGCCAATGCTGCTAAGCATTGTTTTGTCAAATCAAAATCATTCACTGAAACTTCATCTTCAATATGTACAACAACATCAGGGCCCAGCTCCTTCAACCTTCTATGTATGTGTAGCTCCTTCTTTCCAGTTTCCACATCTATCACAGATTTTGTTTCTTTTACTTGCTGCTTCAGTGAGTCCTCATAAGCAGCCTTCCCTCTGGTGTTCTTTGAGTGTGTTACCTCAACAACCTTTACCTCATCAACCTTGACCTTCCTTGTGGGTGGAATTAGCAATATATCTCTCATTTTGATGTCCTGCCATTCCACAGGATGAACCAGCTTGTCATATCTCCATCTCACTCTGGACAAAGTGTTGAAATCTTTGGCCATCAAAGTCACCCTGTGAGCATGGGCTGCTACAAGCATTGCATCCTCAAAATATTTCTCCAGGTAATCCTCTGCCATTTCCTGCAAGGAAAGAATGGCAGTTCTATTCCACCTGAACCCAAGGTTCCAACTGTCACAAATTTCTCTCACCAGTCTTTGAAAGGGTGCTTTGGGTATTGCAAAACCTATGGCTTTCTGTTGCCTCCTTATTTCCCTAAGCACACCTGCACCCTTATTCAATCTTTTGGCCTTTTGCTTGAGCAAGCGCATTGGCTTACCCTTCCTGCCATGTGAAGCTCTTCCCTTTGGAGGCACACTAAACTTCTTGGAACCTGTCCCAGCTGCTGTTGCTGCAAGACCTGGTCCTTTGCCAACTTGCCTTGCAGTTGATTTGGTCCTTGCCATCACTCTGAAAAACTGCATACAAAGGATTGGAAAGAGATCAAAGACATGAAGAACATGTTCTAACAAAGAAAAGGCAATCACAGGGGTGGTAGAAGCCAAATAGAGAAATTTGCAATAAAATGCGATATGAGCAGTTTGGAATTTCAAACAGGTCCACATCGCATTTTGCTGCAAATTTTTTAAATGAAATGTTGGTGCACTCCTACAGTGATTTCTATGTTTCTCCAACCAAATACAGTATGAATGGAGGTCATCCAAGAAGATCACATGCAAATATCACACTTGAAAATCTGCATTCCTCCAGTGATTTCTCTGTCTTGGTTTGAGCCTATGCATTTCCATACAGGATGTAATTCTTCTATTTTAGGCAAGAAGATTGCAGAGACTAAGGAGAGTCACAAAACCAGACATGTTCTCATGAAGAAAAGGCAATCACAGAGGTGGAAGAAGCCAAATAGACAAATTTGCAATAAAATGCGATATGAGCAGTTTGGAATTTCAAACAGGTCCACATCGCATTTTGCAGCAAATTTTTGAAATGACATGCTGGTGAACTTCTACAGTGATTTCTTTGTCTCTCCAGCCAAATACAATATGAATGGAGTTTATGCAAGCAGACTACAGCTATGGAAGTCAAAAAACCAGAACATGTTCTCACAAAGAAGGCAATCACATGGTGGAAGAAGCCAAATAGAGAAATTTGCAATAAAATGCGATATGAGCAGTTTGGAATTTCAAACAGGTCCACATCGCATTTTGCTGCAAATTTTCTAAATGACATGCTGGTGCACTCCTGCAGTGATTTCTATGTTTCTCCAACCAAATACAGTATGAATGGAGGTTATGCAAGAAGATCACATGCAAATACCACACTTGAAGATCTGCTTTCCCACAGTGATTTCTTTGTCTTGGTTTGAGTCTATGCATTTCCATACAGTATGTATTTTGATTATTTTAAGCAAAAAGATTGCAGAGACTAAGGGGAGAACCCATTGTTCCTGACCTGGAGTCTATCTGTGGATGTGCTGTGCTGCTGAGGAGTAATCTGTGCTGAGGATGATTCTGTGCTGCTGGACAAGATGCTGATGCTGCAGAGGCAAGAGAGCAGAGATTGGAGGGCAAGAGTTCTAAAACAGGATACCACAAAGAAGTGCAAATAGAATTAAAGAATCACTAAATCCCACACGTGTGGAATCTAGTCGTTTTTCACACGTGTGGATGGGACCCAGATCTCTTGGAGTTTGAAATTTGGCACGTGTGAAAGTACACTTTATTCCTTGGAACTTGTGCCATTCATTATTTCATCATGAATACCACAACCACTTTTCCCTCCCCTGGATTCCAATCTCTCATCCCTGCCACGACTCTCTCCTGATCCTTTCTCTCTGATTCTCTCCTACCCAGCACACTCCATCCAGACTGCAACCTGCCTCAGATCTCCAGATTACCTAGAGTGCAAGGTTCAAGATAGAGAAAGAGCAGGAGATTCACCAAAGCAACTCATTCAGCATGGAAAAGGAAAAAAAAGGTTAGAGTTCTAGTTTGGTTTCAATGTTTTTCAACATTTATTTCTTCCAGCCATTGGATTTTTTATGTCCCAATGTCTTCACTCAGCTCCATCCTTCTTCCACAATGTGGTAAATCACCCAGAAATTAGATTGTAGGTTGATATGAACAGAACCAAGAAATTTGCAACAAAATGCGAGGAGAGTGGTTTGGAATTCTCTAAACAGCCCATCTCGCATTTTGCTGCAAATTCCTCTTGTGGACTCCTTGCTCATGAAAATTTTCATTCATTCCATTTTTTCTCTTGCATATGAGAGCATAGTGTCCAGGAATCACTGAAATGATCCAAGTGCTTGATTTGACATGCACATGAACAGAACTTGAGAATTTGCAACAAAATGCGAGGAGAGTCGTTTATAGTTCTCTAAACAGCCCATATCGCATTTTGCTGCAAATTCCTGTTGTTGACACATTCCTCATGAATAGTATCACTCATTCCATTATTTCTCTTGTATATGAGATCATAGTGTCCAGGAATCACTGAGATGAACCAAGTTCTTGATTTGACATGCACATGACCAGAATTTGAGAATTTGCAACAAAATGCGAGGAGGGTGGTTTACAATTCTCTAAACAGCCCATATCGCATTTTGCTGCAAATTCCTGTGTATTATTTGTTTCTCACTTCTACCTCATTAATTTGCTACCTTTAGCCCTGTGGAGATCTTCCTTGATGATGAGAAATGTTTTTGTTTTGGAACAGCTGGCTCCCAGGCCCCACCTTTCAAGAGGAAGCTGGACTTTTCTGCTGCTATAATAAAACCTCAGCAATCACCAGGTGAGTAATGAGATGTCATGAAGGAATTATCTGGTGATATACAATGCACTCACTGATTGCTTATGTCAGCATATAGAATTCATAGTATATAAGTTTTTGAACAGGCAAAAAGAAGAGGCTGGAGCAGAGTGCTGATTCTTCCAGCAAAAAACAAATGGAACCAGAAGAGGACAGTTCTCCAGATTTGCTCCTATTTGAGTTTCTTCACAAATGCAAGGCTCAGAGTAACTTCCATTTATACCACAGTATTTTCAACATGGAGTTCTCAATGAGCTCTGTACTGGAGCAACACAAAGATTTTCTTTCAGACTATTGGGATGCCTTCAAAGAACTGACAGAGGCAGGAAGAATTGTGGGAGGTGAAAAGGTTTTTGTGCACATTAATCATATTGTCTCCAATGACAGGCTGAGGTACCATGTGAGCAGAAGATTTGACAGCCTGCCTGATCACTATAAATTCAACTGTACTTTGCACACCAGAAAGTGCAGAGTGCTGGAGGAGAGCATGGCATTTCTCATGTACATTGTCTTCAGTCAGGAGTCTTTGGATGAACAAGGGCAGGAAACAGAAGAAGAAGACACATCTGAAGCTTCTGAAAAGGAGGATGTTTCTTTGGGCTCTGAAATGGCAGAGCAAGAAGAAGATATCAACCTTCAGGATGAGGGGCTGCAAGTGGCTGCTCTTGACCTTGTTCAACTGAGGAATAAAACTCTGAGGGGAGCAGAGCCAGTTGAAGATTTTGATGTTCAAAGCAGCAACTATGCAGTGCCCATGCTTCCAGGTGTGTTGATTGGTGGAAAGGATTATGTTTTCCTCCATGATATAGAGTATATGTTTGATTTGAGGGAGGACTATGCCATTTCCCTTATTGCCCAGGCTTTAAGGCTTGACAAGGAGGTTGGCATAGAGGATGACCAATCACTTCTGGCTTTGGAAACAATGTTTGATCCTGTAGAGGCCCTTTCATTTTGTTTCAAAGAGGCTGAAAAGTTCCAAGAGCCAGATGAAGCTGCCTTCCAGCTCACACAGGAAGCTATGAATCTCCCAGCTCTATACACAGAAAAGACTAGAGAAGAGGCTGTACAAGAAGGGAGAGGGATAAATCTTTGGAAAGATGAACTGCTTGTTGCTGATGAAAATGAGAAGGTACTTCAAATCATATACTTTGACTTCTGCTTAACTTTAGTTTTGTAGGTTGTGTATTGTCTCACTCCAATCCTTTGATATGTTGCAGCTACAAATTGAGGATGACACATTCCTCCAGAGATCAAGTGGAAGCAGGCAGGTTGGGTTTGGCAAAATGTCAGGCCTAGCTCATTATATTCATGATCTAGGCAGTGCCAAGATCTTGATTTACCATAGGCAGTTGAGCACCAATGGAGAAGCCATTGTTTACTTCCTAAAATGTTTGTCCAGGGCTTTAGGTGGACATGCTCTTTCATGGCAAAAGGAAAAGATCATTTTGATAGAGAGGTTGTCTGCCATAGATATATTTGGAGATTATGTGAATAAGCAGGCCTCTAGGGCCGCTTACTTTTTGTCTTACACTTCTTATGCATTAGCATGTGGTGTTAAGGACCCCAAATATCTGGAGGGCTATGGAAAACACCAGCTTGTAAGGTTTCGAGAGCCACCCATGATTGCATCAGGCCACACAATCCAAGAAGAGGAACAGGTGGAGAGAGCTGAAGAAAAGGATAAAGAGACAGTCAACATCAAGCCAATAAAGAAGAAAAAGACTCCAATCAAGATCAAAAAGAGAGTTCCGATGAACAGGCCCTGGGAGAAATAGGATTTAGTCATCGAATATAGCACAAACATTATATTAAATTTGAACTGATTTGTATAAAGTCTTTGATATCTGGTATGATCTTGTATAAATGATTAATAAGTTGATGATGAAATGATTTGTATATTTACATAGAGTGGTGTCGTTAAATATTAAATGAACAATATATTGAAATTGTAAACAAATTGTATTAAGTTCAGATCATATGTTTCACATTGAAATTTTTTTCATGCATAACACCAAGAGTCACTTGTTCCACTAAAAAAATTTATATTGAATGAGTTTGAAAACATGTGGACATAACCCCAATATGTTACAAATGAGTCCTATTCATGTTTACTTGTCCATTTATGGTTTCTAAATATCTTCGATTCCCTCCACTGTCTATGTCTCTCTGCTGCAATTGAATTGTCTAGAGCTTGTCTTCGTCTTTGCTTTTGGGCTAGAAGAAAAGCAAGCTTGATTTTGGAGCTAGCAACTTTTCTTTTAGCATGCAGCCTTTGTAGTATGCCTCGGTAAAACCATTGGAAGACTTCCTTCAGACTATTCGCCTTCTGACTCCCTCCATAGTGTTGTGTGTGTCTAAAAAATGCATTACGTGCCATGTAGTGAGACTTCTCCATGCCTTGGGTAGACCAAATAGCTGGGCATCCATACTTTTTGACAAAATAGGGAAGGTGGTTGTATATGATATGCTGTAAGACATAAGAATGCATAGTAAGTAATAAAAAAAAGAGGATCACACTTAAGTAAAAGAAAAAGACAGAACCTTACCATGTAGTGAGTTATATTGCAGGCTGTCCACGCGTCTTTCATTGACTTCCCAAAATGTTTAATTGCCTCCTCAAAGTTCTTGTAATCACTCTTTGTCCATGTTACTTTGTCACAGAACATGAAGAGTTGATCAAGAGACCTCCACACCTCTGCCTTCCTATTTCGTGCTTCCCCATCAGCCTCATGATCTTTCACAGCATTATGGACTTGCTTCCACAATCCATAATTAATCTTTGAAACTGCTCTACCTTGCCTTACTTGCTTAATGTGTTTGGGTTGAGACAAGAATCTTCTTGCCTTAACACCACCAATAGAGGGCTTGATTGGTACCTCCTTGCCATTGGTAGACTTTTTAAAATCCTTTGTGATTTGAACATCTCCTCCATGCAGACCTATATCGGATAACACTTTTTCCAATGCTTGAAGAGCATCCTTTCTATTTTTTTCGGGACGGAGTTTCCAAGCAAATCCAATATATAAAAATACCAATTTCTCAATAATTCGACATAGACCATGCAATGTGCAGATGTGAACATTACATAGTGGAATGTCCAGAATGGCCTTGAAGTCAGGGTCAACTTTATCTCTATTAGGTGCTCTCTTCCACCATTTTGAATCCATTACTTGAGCTGATTCTTTGCAGTAAAGACAAGGAGACTTTGAGTTGCCTCCTTTACTAATGTTATACATGCACTTAAGTGTTTTAAGATCCCCGGCCATGTGCCACTGGACTTGAAAATCACCTTTTCCTGCAACATGGAGATTCTCGCCTTGCACTTGTCTTTTGATTATTGTTGGTATTTCCGTGTGATGAAACACCCAATCTAGTGTTTCATGGTCTTCGGTCTTCACCTGCGAGATTATAGAAAACAAAAGTATTACTATATCAGATTTGATAACAATGATCAAAATCAAGTATAAAACAGCCCATGATCATACCTGGAACGAGCCTAACCACCATATGTGTTTCTCTGACTGCACACTAAAATACTTCGAACTCGCTTCAGTCAATGATGTATCAATCGCTCCATTCATCAATGTAATAGTAACTCTTTCCATTTTCTTTTCCTTTACAACCTCACACTCATCCAGTTTGATAACAAATTTCAAAATGCCTTTGCACTCCTCAAATGTTATTCCATAAAACTCGACCATTCTTTTTTGAAGTTGTTGCAGATCTAAAAATATATTGTTCCAAGGATCATACACAGTGGTTCCTTTAACACCATGAAATATTTCTTCAATATGGATATACTGCCCAATAAATTCATCTATACTTTCATTCAAATGACCTCTTATCCTCCACACGGTTGCTGGATTTGGCAGTAAAACTCGTTTAATCCTTTGATCTTTCAAAGTTGAGGATATCGCATGGAAAATCGAACTATATCCCTTCCTGCTAACTCCACTAACATCAAGAGCCTCTTGGATTATAGTGCCATCAACTTGATTATTGGATACAAAGTCCTCTACAACATTGCGTTTGACTGTTTTGTATTTTTTTTCCTCAATCAAACCTTTTGCTACACCGCAAGAAAGCAATCCTTTCATTTGTTTAACAGGAAGAAGGTTCGGGTCCATATTTTCTTTTGCAGGCTCCAATAATTTCCTGTAATAACAACATTATATGACTATATTATTCAGCACCTCCATTCTTATTTTGCGACAATCAACGAAATAGATATAGTCTGGAAGAGAGCCTTTTTGAGTATACAAAATGATAAATTTCAATCTAACCTTGCTTCCTGAATTCGTCGCTTGCATCCACCAGTCCCAGCCTTCAAATTTGCAATGTTTTTAATCTTCCTGCTATGTTGTCTGTCTCCAAGCACGGTTCTCTTCTTTCTTGCTCTTGTCAATTCTTTTTTACTCTTTGAATGCTCCTCGATTTCATTCTGCAACTGCTGCTCCAATTTTGCACGAATGGCTATCTCCTCCATCTTGGCCCCCTTTTCTTGTAGGTACATCATTTTATACGTTTCCGCAAATGCAGATTGCGCTGAAATATAACCAAGAAGTCCATTTTGTCCATCGCCGGCAAACCTCAGTAATGTGGTGGGATTGACAAATGGAGGTGTAGAGTTTTTTACTTGACATTTTGGATATATGCTTCCGTCGCACCATAAGTCAATATGTTGAAGCCCTTCTCTTCTCATATTTTCCCGCTGTTGAGCATTCAGCACCGTATCCTTTCGTCTTTTTTGTGCTGGAGCATATTGTTCTTCCAAGTCGATGTGAAGATGGTGTAATCGCTTCTTCTGAGATAGTGACTCACTAGTATCGGCCATTTTTTGTGCTCCTGAGGTTGCGAAGTTTGTTTTTCAATCTCATAGTCGTTTTGTAACATGAATCGTGGAAGTGTGGCGGTATCCATGTGAATATTTTGAAAACTTGCAATCACTAAGTTCAGTGATGGACTCTTAATGAAAGACCTGCACACGTCGGCCAAAGAGATGCGGAATCTTTGGTAAACAAAAAAAAATCTAAGAGGATATTTAATACAAAATCGTGTTAGTCAGACAAAAGATTATCTTATTCCTTTTTGAATTGACAGTTCTGTAGTCCTTACTGACAAATCTGAGCCACGTTTCCGTATTTTACTATTTTTGAGGTCTTTTAGGAGAGAAATAAATCAAAAAATAGTGAATTTCTTACAGGGCCCCAAAATGAGTTCCCTTTTTCCCTAATGTCACTCCTTTTAAAACCCTGGGACCGAATGAAAGCATCAAACTTCTGATACCATTCTCTAGGTGCTTGCTTAAGACCATAGAGACTCCTCTTCAGCTTGCAAACTAAATGCTCTTTGCCCTTTTCTTCAAAGCCTTTCGGCTGCACCATGTAAATTTCCTCATGCAAATCCCCATTCAAGAAAGCTGTCTTGACATCCATCTACATAAGCTCCATATCCTCTGATGCCACTAGTCCAAGCATGCATCTAAGTATGGTCATCTTCACAACCGGAGAGAATATCTCATCAAAGTCCACACCCTTCTCTTGCTTGAACCCTTTAGCGACCAAACGGGCCTTGTACCTAGGCACATCATCACCTGTGACCTTCATTTTGTAGACCCATTTACATGGCAATGCTTTCTTTCCATGTGGCAAAGAAACCAAGTCCCAAGTCTTATTCTTCATAAGTGAACTCATCTCTGATTGCATAGCATAATCCCACTTGCGTTGATCCTCACGCATCATAGCCTCTTTGTAGCAAGAAGGCTCCCCGCAATCAGTAAGCATCACATAGTCTACCCCTAGAACAAACTTATCAGGCGGTCTAGACACTCTAGAAGATATTCTCAAGGGCATTTCAGCTTGCTGTCCCACCTGCATATCAGCCACATTTGGCTCATCATTTCCACTAATAGATGATCCATCATCTACCCTTGATTGTATACCTGTGGGAGTACTTGGTGGTACCATTTCTTGCACATTTGGTGCATGGACAGCTTGCTGTCTATCAACATATGTAGGTGGATTCACATCCTAGAAAGTGATTCTCCTCATTTCCACATCCCTCATGGGTGTCTTATGCATCTTTTTCTCATTGAAGACTACATCATGGCTGCGTATGATCTTCTTTGCTTCTGGATCCTAGAGACGATAGCCCATCTCTCCACTTTCACCATAACCCAAAAAGATGCATTTCCTAGACTTAGGATCTAGCTTCTTTCGAAGCTCTTTTGGCACATGTGCATATGCCTCACACCCAAATATACACAAATGAGAGTAAGAGGGCTTCTTGCCACTCCATGCCTCTTCAAGAAGGGGACGAGCATTTTCCGAGCGAAATCTTCTGAGCGTCCGAGCGAAGGAAAAAAAAAGCTTCCAACTATGCAAAAATATGACAAAAATGGATCAGAAGAAAACATAGTTTCACTTAGAAATATGAAAAGTATTATAGGAATGCCTATTTTATACACGAATATTTATGTGAATCTTTGGGAATGGTGAGAACATAATGGGATGGCTTTTGAAGAAACCCACATGTAGAGTAGACTTCTCTATGAAAATTCCCTTATGATCCTTCTTACAACTTTTTACTTAATAGGGGGTGACATTGAAAAACCTCTCTCAACCTATCTTTATGAAAGGGTTTCTCCAAAGAAAACTCATTGAAGCAAGCCATCAAGGTAGTTTTGCCAGCGAAACCCCTTTGAACAAGGTCTTTCAAGGTAGTTTCGCTGGCGAAACTACCTTGGACAGCACTTTTAAAAGTGACATAACTTTCACATCCAATGTCCAAATATAGTCATTCAGCCACTCAAATTGATCGGAAAACCCCATTTGAGCACATCTATGGGATTATATTTTGGAAAACCTTGCATATATAGTATTAAATATTACATGTATTTTATGAGAGTGATATATGAGCCCAAGTTAATACTTATTTACAGTAATTTAAATTTCTGTAGAAACATGTCCATAAAATCTTGTTATTAATACTATAAAAACTCTTGAAAGATATTGCCATATGATATGTTTAATAAGTAATTATTTATGTATAATATTATTATATTGAGAGTGATTATGAGGGACGTTTCTTAAATGAATTATTTTTCAATACTTTTTTAAGGTAATAACAACGGTACAAAGGGATGTCTATGAATAAGAAGATTTATGTTATGTAAAAATGAATGAGTCACTAGTATGTATAATTTTATGATAAAGGGATCTAGTTCTAATGAAAATAAAAGTGTAAAAACCATGTTTCCTAAAGAAATACTATTATTAAAATCTCTTGAAAAACACGCTCGTATAAACCTGCTCATAGGTTTTTGCTCGTAAAATTGACGCATCCCTTCAGGAATACCACCATCCAAACTCTTACTAGGTGATCTATTGATCACATGCACTGCAGTCTTCATTGCCTCAGCCCAAAAACCACCAGAAAGACTTACATTGGAAAGCATGCATTGCAACCTTTCTTGAATGGTGCGGTTCATCTTTTCTGCAACTGGATTTTGCTCTGGAGTACGAGGGGATGTGAGCTCCCTCTTAATCCCACGTGTATCACAGAAATGCTGAAAGTCATGAGAGATACTCTCCACCATTGTCAGTCCGTAGGCATTTAAGCGTTCTACCTGACTAATTCTCAACCAAGGCAAGCCATTTCTGAAATACCTGGAACACATCACTCTTCCGAGCTATAGCATAAGCTCACACTTTCCTAGTTGCATCATCAATGAATGTCACATAGTATTCAGCCCTGCCTAATGACCGTGTAGGCATGGGACCACATACGTCTGAATGCACCAAATCAAGCGTTTCAAACTCTTTCTTTCCCCTTCTTTATGGGTTGATTTATTCTGCTTCCCATAGAGATAATGCTCACAAAATTCAAAATCAGAGAAACTCAAATGCGGTACATAACCCAAACAGCATAAGAGTTTCATTCCATTCTGGCTCATGTGCCCCAACCTACAATGCCACAAAGAAGTACTTGGCTGCTCGGTTATTGCAACAACATGATCAAATACCCCTGATACATGTAAGGGATACAAAGTCCCACACTTGGCACCCCTGGCCAAAAGCATGGAGCCCTTCTGAATTTTCCAACTCTGAAAGCCAAAAGTGGCGTGAAAACCAGCATCATCTAGCTGACCCACTGAAATAAGACTCTTGGTCAGCTTAGGCACATGTCCCACATGTTTCAAAACAAATGCACACCCATTTGCAAAAGAAAACTTTATGTCACCTACTCCCACTATGCCACATGCATAGTCATTTCCAAGATGCACACAACCTATCTTTCCACTGTCATAAGTGGAGAACCATTCCCTATGGGGAGTAACATGGAATGAAACACCAGAATCCAAAATCCAATCCTGGGAATATGCATCATCTGAAGTGGTAAGCAACTCTGCAGATAAACTAGACATGAAGAGAACATCATTGTCACTATCATGTGTGACTGCATTGATCTCCTCAATCTTCACTTTTCCTTTGTCCTCCCTTGGACTCTCTTCCTTTTGATTTGCACCCCAATTTGCATTCTTTTTCTTATCCTTTTGCTCTCTTTTTAGCTTGTAGCAATCCTTTTTCATATGGCCCCTCTTGCCACAGTGGTAACACTCAATGTTCCGTGCCCTGGATTTGCTACGCGACTTCCCTCTTTCTTGGGACTTCCCCCTGAACTGTGGTGATCTGCCCCTTTGCACATTTAAGGCTGCATCCTACTTGTTGCCATCCATAGACTTCCATCTAATCTCCTCAGCCAACAAGCTACCCATAACATCATCAAATTTCAGTACTCCACCAGGTGCAGAGTTACTGACAGCTGTACGGAAGGTATCCCATGAGGATGGCAATGAACATAAGAGAAATATTGCCTTAGTCTCCACATCAAAATTCATCTTCTGAGCCTGAAGCTGGCTGAAAATAATATTGAATTCATTTAAGTGAGAAGCAATGGACACCCCTTCCTTCATCTGCAGCTCAAACAACCTCTTCATGAGGTAAACTTTATTAGAGGTAGTTTCCTTCTCATAAGTGGCACACAGTTTCTTCCACAAATCTTCCGTAGTCTACTCATTTACTACTGTGAAATAAACTGACTTTGCAAGATGAAGTCTAATAGTAGACTTTGCTAATGCATCCAACTCATTCCAATCATCCTCAGACATATTTGCAGGCTTAGCTTCAATCCCTGCCAAGGGTTTAATCTGCTTCTTTTGAATAAGCACATCCCTTATTTGTTCTTTCCACAAAGAAAAGTTTGTCCCATCAAACTTTTTAATGCTGAAAAACTCCTTTTCAGACATGAAAGAGGATGCCATGATGCAAATGAAACAAAATCCCAAATGCTAGTGCCTGCAAGAGAGAATCACACCAAATACTAGGTGCACCCAAATGTGTATGCCACAATAGAGTGAAATATCACCAAAACTCAAAGATCAAAGCATCAAAAGATGCATCTGACT
The DNA here is from genome assembly GCF_047967505.1 of Dipteris shenzhenensis. Lineage (NCBI taxonomy): Eukaryota > Viridiplantae > Streptophyta > Polypodiopsida > Gleicheniales > Dipteridaceae > Dipteris > Dipteris shenzhenensis. The sequence continues at coordinate 10,855,777 of NC_141605.1, forward strand.
CATGTGCATTTACTATGCATCGATATGAGCAAATCTAGCCCAAAAGAAAATGCCAACTGCAATGGCAATCCAAAATGCCAATAAGTGCCAAATGACTCAAGCATAAACACCGTCCACTGGCATATGCATTAATAATATCTCATCCAAGAGAGCATAGCACTATCAATGCATCACCTGCAATGTGGCAAAGCTGTCCCTCAGCATAAAATAGCATCCATGTGCAAAGCGTCCATAGAAAATAGCATCCCATAAGGCAATTTGGGCCTATCAGCGCATCCAATAAGGACCGCAATGCATCCAAATGGCCTATAAATCATCCACTGCAACCCAATGCACACCATGAATGAGCGCACACTGCTCAAACTATAACCGGAGTGATCTGCATAAGGTATGCTCAAGAAATCATAGTCTCACGGTAATGACCGCTATTGAAAATAGAACCTGAGATGCCTCAAAACATGGGCGCCATTGCATAATCGGACTCAGCAAGAAAATCTGCAAATATCTCTCTTCTGCTAGAACTCCAAAATCCCAACCGATGAGTGAGAAACACTTATCCACTGCCATGTGGCATAAATCTAAGGTTTCAAAACCTTAGAATGAAAAATGCATAATAGAGAGACAAAATCAAATACATAGAGATCTATAACTCTGAAAATCCTCCACCGAATCGCGCAAGAACTGACACGTAGGGGTTTTTGGGCGTCTGAAACACAATGGGACAGATGGTATTGGAAACCGTGGTCTCAATCATTGGGTCCAACACACGGACTGGAAAACGTTTTTGGAAACAAAGCTGTTTGTAAACTCCACCAGAGTGTGAATGATGAGCAACATAGAAGTTTTAGGACCTCCTGAGTCCACCGGAACTGATAGATCTGCAAATGGTTGCTCCAAACTTGAGTTCCAACACTTGGGCAAAAAACGCAGAAACTGACACAGTGAGTCAAAAATCCAATGAAATGATCCCAGATTCAAGAATGAAGGTGTTTCCAAGCTCCTGAAGTGAAGTGGACACCAAAAGCAAGCAATAGTTGCCTCTACAAGTCAATACGGAGTCTCTGTCATCGAATGGAACAGGGAAAAGCTCAAAAAACGACTTTTTCTTTGAAAACACTTAACAGGCTCTCAAAACCACTTCGCAAAACCAAAGTGACTTTTCTAAAGGCTCCTCCAAGGTCTCTGCACACTCGAATGCAAGTAAAGTCACCCATAAAGCTTCCCACAGAGCTTCTCCTTCCTCCCATAGAGCTGCTGAGCTTCAAGCATTCACGCACGCTCAGCTAGATCACCCGGGCTCTGATACCAGTTGAGAGTACTCTCAACGGAAGCAAGAACGGAAGAAGGAGAGAGAGAAACAGAGAGCCGCACAAGTTTTCATGGGTGCAGAACCACCCTAATCTTCTTTTTCATTCATTTATATATGTGTTTGAGTATTGTACATAACCGGAGTAAAAGCACAGTGACCTTTAACCCCCATAGAAAACCCATCTAGTACTGTGTGTCCAATCCTCTCCTGAAGTGGGCATGCGAGACTGTATGCATCTGATAAAAAAATCCTTCCAAGGCTCTTGTCCTGGCATAAGCCCTCTCACAACGAACTTGCAGAGTAAAGCTGTGCACTGTAGATCTGGGTCGATGATATTCAAACCCCCTTCTCTTGTAGGAAGAATCAAGGTCTCCCAAGCCACCCTGGCTGTAACATCAGTTGTGCCATCTAGACCACTCCATAAAAAGTTTCGTACAGGCCTCTTAAGTTGAGTGATACAATCCCTAGAGTGGCACCAACAAGAGCATACAAACCATGCTGTGGTTAGAAGAACATGGTTAACCACCACCACCTTGGAGGCCAAGTCAAGTTTGGCTGAGCTCCAGAAAAGGAGCTTTCTTCTGATGCTTTCCAACACCAAAGCAAACTGTTGTGAGGGAGAGATGCCCACCCCAACTTGGCAGCCCAAATATCTGATGGAGAAGCCCCTCTGTACCCAAGTGAAGCCAATATCATTACCCCAATCTGGGGTATCATCCTCGCAAATCCAAAAACCACTGGATTTATGCCAATTAATGTGTGCACCTACAGCTGTACAAAACAAATCCAAGGTTGTCCGGAAGGAAGTCTGTGTCCTGGGGGAGGCATCCAAAGAAACAGCCGTGTCATCTGCCAACTCACTATCCAGGAGCTCTTCTTCTCGGCAGATAGGAAGCCTCAGCCCATAAATATCAGCTTGAGATCTAATTTAGATACTCATAGCTTCCGCCACAAACAGAAAAAGAAACGGGGAAAGAGGACATCCCTGGCAAACGGATCTGGAAATCTGAAACCTGTCCCCTCTTACCCCCCCAATGAGCAACTGGCTATGGGCTGATCTGTAGAGAGAGGATACTCCTCTAATCCATGCATCTGAAAAACCAAAGCGAGATAGATTACCCTCTAAGAAATCCCAGTCTACTCTGTCGTAAGCTTTCTCAAAGTCCAAGAGTAGAATAGCCAATCTCTGGTGGCTCTGCATGGCCCACATTCTGAGGCCTCCCAAAATGAGAAAATGTTATCAAAAATACTTCTGCCATGCACAAACCCTGTCTATGTGTCATGAATCAAATCTAGAAGAAAAACCTGTAGCCGCAAACTGATGGCTTTCGCCAGAATCTTGTAAAAAGTGCCCAAAAGAGTGATGGGTCTCCATTGAGACACAAGATTCCTATTACCCCCCTTTGGGATGAGATGAATGAGACCATCTGTGAGTGAGTCCAGCATCTCACCAGAGTCCCACACGCCTTGCAGGGCTAATGTAATGTGATCACCAATCTGCTCCCAAAAAGTAATAAAAAAGGAGGGGTTAAGTCCATCTAAATCTGGGCACTTGCCCTTCACAAGGGCAAGTAATGCAGTCTTGAATTCTGCATTGGTGAAAGGTGCATCCAGAGAAACATACATCTCATCCTTCACCAATACAGGGATACACTGCCAAATAACCTCTCTAGCATCATCAATGGCCTATGTGCTTGGATCTGCAGTATAAAGAGATGCAAAAAAATCTGAAGCTACACACATGACAGCATCAGGATCTGACTGTAACACCCCATCTGAGTCAACAAGTTGTGAAACACTATCTCTACTATGTCTGGGCCCATGAGTAGAGAAAAAGTGTTTGTTGACCCTACCACCCATCTGAATCCAAAAGGATTCCTGTGCATGAAAGGCATACTCTGCTCTCTGATCCAACAAAGTCTGCAAATGAGCCCTTGCTGTAGCAAGGTGCTCCTGAATCCAAGCATCTGTGGGCCTCTTCTGCTCTTCCCTCTGAAGGGACGCTAACTGCTGGCGTATACCAATCTCACATATGAGAATCTCACGTCTCCTAGAATCAGCGACTGAATGATAATAGTCACTAATTCTGGATAAGGCTGTAGCTACCTGAGATGGATGGACAGCTCCACCCTGTATGTGAGAAACCCAAATTTGTAAAATATCCTCCGTGAGGCTCTCCTCTACATAAAAAGCATCCGGAATACCGACACTGGCAGAGCGTCCTCTCTGATGAGGCTCAAGAATCTGCAACACCACTAGAAAATGATCTGAGGTGGAAACCCCAGTAGAAATGCATACAGATCCTCCTCTGTCAATTGCCCAATCGTCTACATAAAATTTGTCAATCCGTGCATGAATGGGCATGTGTATTCTCCTGTTCGACCAAGAGTACAGGAGTGACTGTGGCATAATATGAAAGGAATCATCCAACAAGTGTCTCTGCCACTCAACTAAAAGAGAAAGGCATCCCAGGCTGCCCTCTCCAAAGAATTAATTCCACCCTGTCTGCCTCCCTTTTTGTCTGAAGGCAACTCAACCATGTTGAAATCGCCACCAATGATCCAAGAATCTGCAATGGGGGACCAAGAGAGTAACTCCTTCCAAAAGGAGATCCGCTCCCCTCTGTTGTTGGGAGCATAAAGATTGAGAAGACCAATCTTATGCCCTCCAATCAAAATAATGATCCATTGAGCTCTAGAAGGGGAGATAATACCATGACCAGCAACCAAGGGGAGAATAGAAAGAGACACCAAAATGCAAGCACCTCCCCTTGTGCCCATAGCAAGCGACCAGAAGGTATGTCCTGAAAGCAGTTTGCCAGACTTACAGCAATCACTGGCATCCAGCTTGTGTTCCTGGATAAGAAGGATATCAATAGCACCTCCAGTGACACTTGGATGAAGCTGGTTCTTGATCAGCTACCTATGGTGATGGTGTGGAACTTTGCCAGGCCCTGTATGTTCCAGCTGACTATCCTCATCGATAGGAGGATGCTAGATGGAAAGGCTTACCCGACCTAGTAGAGGAGACCAGCTTCCCCTGGGTCGAAACACTCCTGTGAGGGCAGGAAACTCAACCGACGAAAGGATCCCCACACCTGCTGAAAGGGAGGCCCTGTCAGAAGGAATCCCAATGACCGGGACCCCTAAGGTGGAGGGCACAAACTCCTCATCATCCATGAAAGTCGCCGAATCTTCCCGTGCCGAAAAAGAATTCTTGATAAGCAAGTCTGGCCGAGGAGTGTGAAGAAGACCTGCACTCGTGGAAGATGGAGGAAAAGACCTTGAGCTTTGGTAATGGGATGCATAGGAATTATTTTACCTTGGACCCTGGGAGGCATCTTAATCCATGAGGGTTTGTGGAGAATGGCATTATTGCCAATCTGCACAATCTCAATTAGTTTGCCAGTCTCATTCTATGTCTATGTTTGTGTTAAGTAGATTGGTAGCAGTGCCATGCTAACAGGCTCTCATTCTATGTCTACATTTATGTTTGCCATTCTACTTCATGTGAGTTTGTGTAGAATGGTATAGGTGCCAACAATCTCAAGCCATTCTCCACAATCTGATTTAGTTTGCCACTCTCATTCTATGTCTATGTCAGTGTTAAGTAGATTGGCAATAGTGCCATGCGGATAGGGAAGATGGAAATAGATGTGGAACGGCACTGGTGCCAATCTCCACAATCTCAATTAGTTTGCCACTCTCATTCTATGTCTATGTTTGTGCTAAGTAGATTGGCAACAATGCCATGCTAACAAGGAAGATGGAAACAGATGTGGCAACATTTATGCATAACATTTTTGAGACATTTGCACATTGCCATTATCCATAAACTCACATGGGTTATGATGGCACTCTCTATCAAAAAGGCACTAGTTCTATTCTCTATCAGAATGACATTGTTGCCAATCTCATTTGTGTCAGTCACATAGAGAATCACATCAGTGCCCACTGAAGTTAGATTGTAGAAATTTCTCCATGTGAGTTTGTACAGAATGGCACTCGTGCCAATCTCATGCAATTCATGTGAGTGGCACTAGTGAGATTGGCTATGGTATATATTAAAATGGAGGTTGCAAGGAGAAATCCTGTAATAGCATATTCACATTAAACATGTAAGGAGTAGATTGGTAGTAGTGCCATGCTAAATAGAAAGATTTATGCATTGATATTTTTTATATAATGGTGCATGTGCCATTCTACACAAACTCACATGGATTAGGTTGGCAGTGGTGCAACCCTACTCTATGTGAGTTTGTGTAGAATTGCAAAGGTGCCAATCTCAAGCCATTCTCTGCAATCTGAATTTCCTTTCCACTCTCATTCTATGTCTATGTCAGTGTTAAGTAGATTGGTAGCAGTACCATGCTGATAGGGAAGATGGAAATAGATGTGGAACATTTTGAGACATTGGCACAGTGCCATTATCCACAAACTATCATGGATTAGACCATTCTCTATCAAAATGGCATTGGTGCCAATCTCATTTGTGTCAGTTGCACAGAGAATCACATCAGTGCCCACTGAAGTTAGATTGTAGAGAATTCTCCATGTGAGTTTGTATAGAAAGACACTGGTGCCAATCTCATGGAATTCATGTGAGTGTCACTAGTGATTTTGGCTATGGTATGTATTGAAATGGAGGTTGTAAGGAGAAATCCTGTAATAGCATAATCACATTAAGCATGTAAGGAGTAGATTGGCAGTGGTGCCATGCTAAACAGAAAGATTTATGCATTGATATTTTTTATACAATGGCACCTATGCCATTCTACACAAACTCACATGGATTAGGATGGCAGTGGTGCCATCCTACTCCATGTGAGTTTGTGTAGAATGGCACCGGTTCCAATCTCAAGCCATTTTGCACAATTTGAATTAGTTTGCCACTCTCATTCTATGTCTATGTCAGTGTTAAGTAGATTGGCAGCAATGCCATGCTGATAGGGAAGATGGAAATAGATGTTGAACATTTATGCATAACATTTTTGAGACATTGGCACATTGCCATGATCCATAAACTCTTATGCATTAGAATGGAATTCTCTATCAGAATGGCACTGGGGCCAATCGCATTTGTGTTAGTCACACAAAGAATCACATCAGTGCCCGCTAAAGTTAGATTGTAGAGAATTCTCCATGTGATTTTATACAGAATGGCGCTAGTGCCAATCTCATGCAATTCATGTGAGTGGCACTAGTGAGATTGGTTATGGTATATATTGAAATGGAGGTTTCAAGGAAAAATCTTGTAATAGCATATTCACATTAAACATGGAAGGAGTTATCATTTTGTATACTCAAAAAGGCTCTCAAATGACTATATCTATTTCGTCCATTACTGCAAAACAAGAATGGAGGTGCTGAATGATATAGGCATATTGTGTTGTTACTATAGGAAATTATTGGAGCCTGCAAAAGAAAATATGGATCCGAACCTTCTTCCTATTAAACAAATGAAAGGATTGCTTTCTTGTGGTGTAGCAAAAGGTTTGATTGAGGAAAAAAAATACAAAACAGTCAAACGCAATGTTGTAGAGGACTTTGTATCCAATAATCAAGTTGATGGCACTACAATCCAAGAGGCTCTTGATGTTAGTGGAGTTAGCAGGAAGGGATTTTCCATGCGATATCCTCAACTTTGAAAGATCAAAGTATTAAACGAGTTTTACTGCCAAATCCAGCAACCATGTGGAGGATAAGAGGTCATTTGAATGAAAGTATAGATGAGTTTATTGGGCAATATATCCATATTGAAGAAATATTTCATGGTGGTAAAGGAACCACTGTGTATGATCCTTGGAACAATATATTTGTAGATCTACAACAACTTCAAAGAAGAATGGTCGAGTTTCATGGAATAACATTTGAGGAGTGCAAAGGCATTTTGAAATTTGTTATCAAATTGTGGATGAGTGTGAGGTTGTAAAGGAAAAGAAAATGGAAAGGGTTACTATTACATTGATGAATGGAGCACTTGATACATCATTGACTGAAGCGAGTTCGAAGTATTTTAGTGTGCAGTCGGAGAAACACATATGGTGGTTAGGCTCGTTCTAGGTATGATCATTATTTGTTTTGTAGTTGATTTTGGTCATTGTTTTCAAATCTGTTATAGTAAGACTTTTGTTTTCTATAATCTGGTAGGTGAAGACAGAAGACCATGAAACACTAGATTGGGTGTTTCACCACACGGAAATACCAAGAATAATCAAAAGACAAGTGCAAGGCGAGAATCTCCATGTTGTAGGAAAAGGTGATTTTCAAGTAGAGTGGCACATGGTGGGGGATCTTAAAACACTTAAGTGCATGTATAACGTTAGTAAAGGAGGCAACTCAAAGTCTCCTTGTCTTTACTGCAAAGAATCAGCTCAAGTAATGGATTCCAAATGGTGGAAGAGAGCACCTAATAGAGATAAAGTTGACCCTGACTTCAAGGCCATTCTGGACATTCCACTATGTAATGTTCACATCTGCACATTGCATGGTCTATGTCGAATTATTGAGAAATTGGTATTTTTGTATATTGGATTTGCTTGGAAACTCCGTCTCGAAAAAAATAGAAAGGATGCTCTTCAAGCATTGGAAAAAGTGTTATCTGATATAGGTCTGCATGGAGGAGATGTTCAAATCACAAAGGATTTTAAAAAGTCTATCAATGGCAAGGAGGTACCAATCAAGCCCTCTATTGGTGGTGTTAAGGCAAGAAGATTCTTGTCTCGACCCAAACACAGTAAGCAAGTAAGGCAAGGTAGAACAGTTTCAAAGATTAATTATGGATTGTGGAAGCAAGTCCATAATGCCGTGAAAGATCATGAGGTAGATGGGCAAGCACGAAATGTGAAGGCAGAGGTGTGGAGGTCTCTTGATCAACTCTTCATGTTCTGTGACAAAGTAACATGGACAAAGAGTGATTACAAGAACTTTGAGGAGGCAATTAAACATTTTGGGAAGTCAATGAAAGACGCGTGGACAGCCTGCAATATAACTCACTACATGGTAAGGTTCTGTCTTCTTCTTTTACTTCAGTGTGATCCTCTTTTTTTTATTACTTACTATGCATTCTTATGTCTTATAGCATATCATCTACAACCACCTTCCCTATTTTGTCAAAAAGTATGGATGCCTAGCAATTTGGTCTACCCAAGGCATGGAGAAGTCTCACTACATGGCACGTAATGCATTTTTCAGACACACACAACACTATGGAGGGAGTCAAAAGGCAAATATCCTGAAGGAAGTCTTCCAATGGTTTTACCGAGGCATACTACAGAGGCTGCATGCTAAAAGAAAAGTTGCTAGCTCCAAAGTCAAGCTTGCTTTTCTTCTAGCCCAAAAGCAAAGACGAAGACAAACTCTAGACAATTCAATGGCAGCAGAGAGACATAGACAATGGTGGGAATCGAAGATATTTAGAAACACATGGTCAAGTAAACATGAATAGCAATTTGTAACTTATTGGTGTTATGTCCACATGTTTTCAAACTCAATCAATAGAATTTTTTTTTGTGGAACAAGTGACTCTTGGTGTTATGCCTATATGATTTGAGACTCCATCAACGGTATTTCTTTTGTGAAACATGTGATCTAAACGTAATACAATTTGTTCACAATTTCAATATATTGTTTGTTTAATATTTAATGACACCACTCTATCTATCCCAAGGACTTTGTACAAATCATTTCATCTTCAACTTATTGTTCATTTATACAAGATCATACCAGACATCAAAGACTTTGTACAAATCAGTTTAACTTCAATATAATGTTTGTGCTATATTTGATGACTAAATCCTATTTCTCCCAGGGCCTGCCGATCGGAACTCTCTTTTTGATCTTGATTGGAGTCTTTTTCTTCCTTATTGGCTTGATGTCGACTGTCTGTTTATCAATGCTTGCCTCTGTTGCTTGTCTGGGAGGGGTATCCTTTTCTTCAGCTGTCTCCACGTGTTCTTCTTCTTGGATTGTGTCGCCCGATGCAATCATGGGTGGCTCTCGAAACCTTATGAGCTTGTATTTTCCATAGCCCTCCAAACATTTGGGCTCCTTAACACCACATGCTAATGCATAAGAAGTGTAAGACAAAAAGTAAGAGGCCCTAGAGGCCTGCTTATTCACATAATCCCCAAATATATCTATGGTAGACAACCTCTCTATCAAAATGATCTTTTCCTTTTGCCATGAAAGATCATGTCCACCTAAAACCCTAGACAAACATTTTAAGAAGTAAACAATGGCTTCTCCATTGTTGCTCAACTGCCTATGGTAAATCAAGATCTTAGCACTGCCTAGATCATGAATATAATGAGCTAGGCTTGACACTTTGCCAAACCCAGCTGGCCTGCTTCCACTTGTTCTCTGGAGGAATGTGTCATCCTCAATTTGTAGCTGCCACATATCAAAAGATTGGAGTGAGACAATACACAACCTACAAAACATTTAAGCAGAAGACAAAGTATTTGATTTGAAGTAACAAGATCGTACCTTCTCATTTTCATCAGCAACAAGCAGTTCATCTTTCCAAAGATTTATTCCTCTCCCCTCCAGTCTAGCCTCTTCTTTAAGCTTTTCCGTGTATAGTGCTGAGAGATTCATAGCTTCCTGTGTGAGCTGGAAGGCAGCTTCACTTGGCTCTTGGAACTTTTCAGCTTCTTTGAAACAAATAGTAAGGGCCTCTGCAGGATCAAAAATTGTTTCCAAAGCCAGTAGTGAATGGTCATCCTCTATGCCAACCTCCTTGTCAAGCCTTGAAGCTTGGGCAATAAGGGAAATGGCATAGTCCTCCCTCAAATTGAACATACACTCTATATCATGGAGGAAAACATAATCTTTTCCACCAATCAAGACACCTGGAAGCATGGGCACTGCATAGTTGCTGCTCTGAACATCAAAATCTTCAACTAGTTGTGCTGCCCTAAGAGTTTTTGTCCTCAGTTGAACAAGGTCAAGAGCAGCCACTTGCAGCCCCTCATCCTGGAGGTTGATATCTTCTTCTTGCTCTGCCATTTCTATTACCAAAGGAACATCCGCTTTTTCCTCTGCTTCAGATGTGTCTTCTTCTTCAGCCTCTTGCCCTTGTTCATCCAGAGAGTCCTGACTGAAGAAAATGTACATAAGGAATGCCATGGTTTCCTCAAGCACTCTGCACTTTCTGGTGTGCAAGTTATAGTTGAATTGATATTGATCAGGCAAGCTGTCAAATCTTCTATTCACATGGTACCTCAGCCTGTCAATGGAGACAATATGATTTATATGCACAAAAACCTTTTCACCTTCCACAATTCTTCCTGCCTCTTTCAGTTGTTTGAAGGTATCCCAATGGTCTGAAAGAAAATCTTTGTGATGCTTCAGTACAGAGCTCATAGTGAACTCCATGTTGAAAATACTGTGGTATATGTGGAAGTTCCTCTGAGCCTTGCATTTGTGAAGAAACTCAAATAGGAGCAAATCTGGAGACTTGTCCTCTTCTGGTTCCTTTTGTTTTGAGATGGAAGACTCAGCATTCTGCTCCAGTCTCTTCTTTTTTCCTGTTCCAAAATTTATATACATTGAATTCTATATGCTGACATATGCAATCAAGGAATGCATAGGATATCACCAGATAATTCCCTTCATGAGCTCTCATGACTCACCTGGTGATTGCTGTGGTCTAATTATAGCAGTAGAAAAGTCCAGCTTCCTCTTGAAAGGAGGGGCCTAGGAGTCAACTGTTCCAAAGCAAAAACATTTCTCATCATCAAGGAAGAATTCCACAGGGCCAAAGATAGCAAAACAATGAGGTAGAAGTGAGAACCAAAAGAGACACAGGAATTTGCAGAAAAATGCGATGTAGGACCATTTGGAAAATATCAAGCACTCTCCTTACATTTTGTTGCAAATTTTCCAGTTCTGTTGATATCCATGTCAAATCAAATACTAGGTTCATCTCATTGATTCCTGGACAGTATGAGTTGATATGCAAGAGAAAGGCTGGAGCTGAGTGAAGCTTTTCATGAGGAATGTGTCAACAACAGGAATTTGCAGCAAAATGCGATATGGGCTATCTAGAGATGGATAAAGCACTCTCCTCGCATTTTGTTGCAAACTTCTAGGTTCTATTCATATCCATCTCCAATCAAATTCTTGGGTGATCTACCACATTCTTGGACAGTATAAATTGAATATGTAACAAGAAGGGTGGAGCTGAGTGAAGATATTTGGACATCAAGAATTCAATGGATGGAAGAAATATATGTCAAAAAACATTGAAAAGAATCTAGAATTCTAACCTTTCTTTTCCTTTTCCATGCTCTTGTGGTGAATCTCTTGTTCTTTCCTAAACTTGAACTGTAGCCTTGGTAACCTGGAGATCTGGCAGTGGTAGTAGTCTTTAGGCAGGTTGCAGTCTGGATGGAGTGTGCTAGGTAAGAAGGGATCAGAGAGGGAAGGAAAAGGAAGATGTGAGGGTCCTGGCAGGGATGAAAGATTGGGAGGTAAGGGAGGGAAGAGTGGTTGTGGAATTGATTATGAAATCATGAATGGCACAAGTTCCAAGGCATAAAGTGTCCCTTTCACATGTGCCAAGTTTCAAACTCCAAGAGATCTGGGGCCCATCCACACGTGTGAAAAACGACTACATTCCACACGTGTGGGATTTAGTAGCTGCCTTGTTTGTATTTTGCACTTATCTTTTCCCTCCTATCTAATCTATCCTGTCTCGGCCCTCCAGTTTTAGCTCTCTTGCCTCCCTACCTCCCTACTCTGTAACATCAGCATCCTGACCAATAGCACAGGTTCATCCCCAGCACAGGGTACTCATCAGCAGCACAGCACACCCACAGATAGCTTTCAGGTCAGTATTAATGGGTTCTTCCCTCAGTCTCTGCAATCTTCTTGCCTTCCATAGAAACAATCCATCCTGCATGGACATGCATAGACTCAATCCACATTTTATTTAGTTGTAAAGATAGAGAAATCACTGTAGGAATGCAGATCTTCAAGTGTGATAATTGCATGTGAGGGTAAAACTGTACTTATGGGTTCTTCCTTCAGTCTGTGCACACTTCTTGCCTTCCATAGACTCAATCCATCCTGCATGGACATGCAAACACCTTCAAATGACCGAAGGCATATTCCAGCATGCTGCCTCATGAATTTGCAGGAAAATGCGAGGAGAAGGCCTTAGGAATTTCAAACAGCCGAAATCGCATTTTGTTGCGAATATTGAACTGTTGCTTCATCCACCCCTGTCATTCTGGTTTTGTGACTTTCGTAGTTGTCCATGGCTGTACTCTCCTTGCATAAACTCCATTCATATTGTATTTAGTTGTAAAGACAGAGAAATCACTGTAGGAATGCACCAGCATGTCACTTAAGGTATTTGCAGGAAAATGCAATTTCGAGCTGTTAGGAATTTCAAGCTGTCCATATCGCGTTTTATTGCAAAATTTTCAATGTTGCTTCATCCACCCCTGTGATTGTCTTTTTGTGTCATACCATGTTCTCCATGGCTGTAATCTCTTTCCATTTCTTTGTATGCAGTTTGTCAGAGTGATGGCAAGAACCAAGTCAACTGCAAGGAAAGCTGGCAAAGGGCCAGGGCTTGCAGCAACAGCAGCTGGGGCAGGTACCAAGAAATTTAGTGTGCCTCCAAAGGGAAGAGCTGCACTTGGCAGGAAGGGTAAGCCAATGAGCCTGCTCCAGCAAAAGGCCAAGAGATTGAAACATAGTGTAGGTGTGCTAAGGGAGATCAAGAAGCAACTGAAAGCTATAGGCTTTGCAATCCCCAAGGCACCTTTTTAAAGACTGGTGAAAGACATATGTGATAGTTGGCACCTTGGGTTCAGGTGGAACGGGATTGCCATTCTTTCCTTACAGGAAATGGCAGAGGATTACTTGGAAAAATATTTTGAAGATGCAATGCTGGTAGCAGCCCATGCTCACAGGGTGACTGTGATGGCCAAAGACTTCAACACTTTGTCCAAAGTGAGATGGAGGTATGACAAGCTTGTTCATCTTTCGGAATGGCAGGACATAAAGATGAGAGACATATTATTAATTCCACCTACAAGGAAGTTAAAGGTAGATGAGGTTAAGGTTGTTGAAGTAACCCACTCAAAGAACACCAGAGGGAAGGCTGCTTAAGAGGAGTCACTGAAGCAGCAAATAAAAGAATCAAAATTTGTTATAGATGTGGAGACTGGAAAGAGGGAGCTGCAGAATACAAAGAAGGTTGCAGGAGCTGGGCCCTAATATAGTTGTCCATATTGAGGATGAAACTTCAATGAATGATTTTGACTTGACAAAACCATGCTTGGCAGCATTGGCTCATAAGAATGAGTATTGCTCAAATACTATCATTCTTGCAATGCTCTAGTAAGTGTCTATTATTTTACATTTTTTTGCAAAACAATCCTCCTTGTACCTCCTTTATACCCTACCCTAATTATTTTTTGGTCCCATGCAGCATGATGAGAAGCTGGCTTCACCCCTCTATATAGCATACAGTCCATATTATTGATCTTGCCATTTCTTCCAAGTTAAGAGATGCAAAGGAAACTCCCATCGGTATTTTCAACTGGTTCAGACACTGCAATTTTGAAGTTATCGATGTTTTTCTACTTCCATACCATAACAGGTATGTGGGTGACTGCTTCTTTTGGGATTCTTCTTTAAGATTGAGAACCCTTGTAGCCTTTGATTTCTTAATGCTTTTTTCCTTATGCAGTGACCACTGGAGTTTTGTTTCTATTGACATCCAGTAGAACCAATGCTTTATATTCAACTCTTTTAAAAACACACACAGAGAGTTGAAATTGTAAGTGGTGTGTGTGCTTTTTTAACTTAAAACTTCATTATTTTGATTTCATACTAACTAAATTATATGTATTGCAGTTGTATTAGAAGGCTTCTAGATGCATTGGATCACTGTCCTCCTAATGTCTCTCTTTTGGATTTAATAGAGCCAATAAATCTAGAGGTAAAAAGTCATTCCCTCTACTGATGTCTATTTCATGCTATGCCTTTGAACTTATTGAATAATTTTGTTTTGTTCAGATGTTAACAGTTTCTAACATATCTTTCCAACTGTAGAGACACCACAACAAGATGATTCAAGTAGCTACGGATGGAGAGTGTTGATCAGTGCCAAATATCTACTTTCAAGCTATTTTGAGAAAGAACAGCTAGACCTTGTAAGAAAAAATAATTTTCATTTAGCTTCAAGATAATTGATAGTGGTACAAAGTGTTCTAAATCATCATATGCCATTGCAGATGAAAGAAGATAGCTTCAGCTCAAACTATGTATATAATTTCAGAGCTCATACAATTTGGAAGTTTTTGAGCTATGCCTCCCCCAAACTTATTGTACCAGCTACTGTCGAGTTGGGTGAGAGCTCTAAAATACAAGAAGGTGTCATACACCTTGATGACACAGATGAAGCTGATGTGGTGCCACAGGAACAAGGACCTAGTGCTGATGAGGAGAAGCCATAGGAACAAGGACCTACTGCTTATGTTGTTGAGGAGAAGATGGAGCAACAGCAAACAGATGCTCCAGGGGCAGTAGAGGAGACAATGGAGCAGCACCAACATACTGTACAGGATAGGCTGGAGCCAGCAGAAAACAGATTCTCCAAAAAATGATGATACGGAGAGCTTGGACCATGTAGAGCAGCCTCTGGATCAAGCTATAGATAAATAGAAAATGGTTGTCAAGAATATGTTCTACATGTACAATTAAACACTTCTGTATAAAATTTTACTTTATTGAATACAATACCTTTGTTTATGGAGTCTGTGTTATCTCAATTTTCAAATTTTCAATGTCTTTGCATTTTATTGAGCTCTCTCTTCTTTTGAGCACCTGCAAAAAAGCAATATGAATCAATAGGGTAAAGTAAACTAATAGCAGTGCTTAATGAGACTAGGATAAATCAGATGGTGTACCTTTTTATTGTTGTAGATAAATAAAAAGTCGTTTGAAATAGAACCTTATATCTCAAACAGAATGTCATTGCACAATTGAGCTAGGGAGCGACATTCTCTTAATGAGATATTGACTAGCACATCACCATTCTCAACAACATCAATATCAAGAAGTTTATTTTCTCCACCAAAAGAATCTTCATCTTGATACATTGGGACTAGTTTTGTGCCTAGCATTCGACTGTGCTTATAATAAAAAGAAAAAATAAAATTGTATGATGCAACCATGTACTTCAGTTGCATAGAAGGTTGGACAACCTCACAAAACAGTGAACTACATGTCTTCTTATCCCAACCTTTATCCAAAAATTGTGGCATGCATGCCGAACTTGTTGCTTTAACTGTGAACATTGTTTTTGAAACCTTCACTGGAAAGGTATTAAACAAGTCCACAAAAACTGTGAGAGGCATGCATAAAGAAATTTTTATTATTGTTGTGGCAATATTGGGCCTGAGAGCTTTCTGTACTTCTTTGAAAAGCTTGGCCCTATATGCCTCTGTAACACTAGAATGTGGGTGAGGCCAATCCACTGAATTCCATGCCAGAAGGTCTTGTTTCCTTAACACACCATGTGTGTTAGCATTGTCCGGCAACTGATAAAAATGATCAGTAAAAAATATACCCGATTGAGCTAGCTCTGTTGCACATCGACCTTGGTATTGTTGTTCTCCTATCGATCCATGCAGAACATCTATAAATCCCAGAATACAATCGATGTTTTGCCATGTCTCATACGATGAAGGGTATAAATCAAGATAAAACAACACAAGAATGTCAATAAGCAAAGAAAGAAAGCTTCATCTTAAAAATCCATACACCTCGTAAAGAAAAAAACCACAATAGAAAAATATACGATTAGGCCTGTGTTGTGGAAGATCATTTGGATAGTCTCACAAGACAAGTTCTTTATGCATGTACACATGCTGAATCAAAACTTCTTTCACCGATATCTTCCCTCTGGTGATTTTAAAATCTCGTACTCTTCCCTTCCATGACACCAAGAAAATGTTTTTTGTATGGGGTCTTTTTCTTTTGCTAGGTTGTATGAGCACCCATGCTCCTTTTGAAACACTAAACCTTTCCCAAGTTCCTTCCGTTTTGACTGTACTTGAATTCTCTACCGAAGAAATGGAAGAAGCAGGTCAACGGGGTAAGGATGTGTGGTATAATTCTGCCTTCATAGCATTATCATCCACAGAGCATCTTCCACAAGAACGGCCATGGTTTTTATTCACCATGGAGACCTTGTGAATCTGTAACAATAGCAAAGTAATGTAAACAAGATAACAAATTGAAGTTTCAAGAAAGAGAAAGTGGGCAGACAGACAGGTGACAAGAAACATCTTACTCTACGCCAAACAGGATCAAGGGAGTAGTCTTGGAAAAGAAGAGGCTGCTGCACAATGAGGCAGTGGTGTAGAATGGTAGACCTTCCGAAGGAAAGGCAGCACAACATTTCAAAGTTCAAAGGAAGGTGGAAGCGGGAAGGCCCTTATCAGATAAAATGTCAGACTAGATTCTATCTTCATGTCCAAAGATCTTGTGAGAATAAAAATCCAATCTCTACATTAATGTAGCACGCTTGTACCTACATAAAGTATTGTTTCTTTTTTCTATTTTCTCTTATTTTCGTGAATTTCCAACGTTACGTTGGCCCTCTATTCCAAACCGTAAAAGGCCCCAAAATGAGCTCCCTTTTTTCCTAATGGGGATGGTACTTAGACGTATTCAGTAGTGAACTGCAGCAGCTCAAGAGGATCCATTGTTTTGTTAATCTCCTAGAAACTTCATTTGAGGATGTGGGGGAGGTTAAAGAGATAGTGAAAGCTAAATTCCAAGAAATAGATTGTTTTGAGGCTCATCCCAGTTGTTCTACATTGTTCCTTTTGGATCCCACTTGCTATGACAATGCCAGGATGATATCCAATATGGATGGCTCGATGGAATCCAAGGGCTAGACCATTGACCATGAGAATTTGAACAACACTCAAATCTTGGATGCCAAATATGCAGTGTTGAAGACTTTAAAGGAAGATAATGCCATGAGTAATAAGAGATCAAAGAAACCCAAGAGAATTATAGAAAAAGGCGAAGAGAAAGCTGAGGATAAAGAGTCAAGTCCACTATCTAGCACTGGAATGGCTAGAGAGAAGGTGTTTGACACAACTGGAACTGACAAAGAGATGACTGGGGATACAAACACTCTCAGGGACAAGCCCAATGTGTCTGGAATAGAAGATAGAATAGTGCCACACGAGAGAGAAATGAAAAATATTGACTATAAAGCAATTCAAAAGAAAATTGAAATTTTTGAGAAGAAGGATACTAGCTTGTTAGGATTTATGGATTATGCAGAATATTTCATGTTTGGGCTTGAGTACGAGGTGTCAGTTCTAGTTGTGAATTGCCATAAAGCATCAAGTCAATATGTGTACAGAACCTTGACTCTTTCTTATGTCAATGAATCGGTCCACAAATTTGCTACTATGTCAAAACACCTAGCAACATGCGCACATCTCATGCCATTCCACCTGCACTTAAACACTCCAATGCGCAAGGATGAGGTATAGAAATAAAGATTGGGGGAATATAATTATTGGATTCTTGCAAGCCAGCACTCAATACTTGCAGCAAAATTTTTCATGGAAAGTGCACCACAAGGAGAAGTGTTTACTGCAACGAAGAGCTTCTATACAAGGAGGAAGTCGTGCATTGTTGTGAGCTATAAGATATCATCGATGGCTAACATGGAGGCTCAAATAGTTCTAAAGAACCAGCCATGTTTGGACGACCAAATAAGCTGGCCCTAAGACTTGTGAAAGGTCATGCAGATCGCCAAAACTAGGATGTAAGTATTCCTCTCTTTTTATTGCTATATTTGTTCATGAAATTTTCAAGTATATTTTTCAATTCAAGTTACAAGTTATTTTGGAGATTGGATCTAGTTATTTCACAAAAGAGAGAGTCCTACTGGTGCCATTCTTAATCTACTCTCTTGAAGGAATAGCTAAAGTGCCATTTTTCATAGATAGAATCATGAGAATGGCACTAGTGCCACTCTCTCTTAAGTGAGAATAATCAAAGCGTCATCAATTTTGAAAGAATGCTATGGATGTTTGACCCAATCTCATCTATTATATGTACTGCTTATGATTTTCTTTTCAAAATTTTGTGTCAATTGCAAATGTGTCAATGGGTGCCAACTTCGCCACCAGACACCCATATGGTGACCTATGAGGACGACATATATGAAAATAAATACAAATTTTGAGATTAGTGTAGGAGAGAGGTCGTCAACCAATGACCATAACATATATGAGACACTTGTTGGGATTGGATGAAGAAAGTGTGAGAAAAATCCAAGAGGAGATAGAGTTAAGCGACATTTTACTCATCAAGTCCAAGCAAGACAACAAGGATGTTACCGACATGGCTCAAAGGGCATTGGGAATGAAGCAAGACAAAGCACGTAGAGAGGAGCTTATGAAAGTATTCACCTCACAACATTCAAATCCCACCTTTGGAACATGGGATAACTTTATAGGGTATTTTGGTATTACTTCCGTTGCTTTTCAAAGATTTCATGGAATTTGCGAGACATGGCTAAAGGAAAAGCTATAGGTTGGCAGATCAATGCCTAAATTCCCACTAGCTCCAATTAGCTCTATGATGAATGGTTAATAGAAGCAAGAAATGATGACATCGTCAAGTCAAAAAAGTGTTTTCCATAGATGGTCTCTCTTGTCAATATGGAAATGGAAGGTGACAAGTTTTTGTCATGACACTTTCTAGATGGAGTTGCTATTAGCTTGTGTGTGCTTGACACTACACAAGGGTTTGCAAAAAACATTGACTAGAATAAAGCTACATTTGGGAAGTTAATTAAAGGTGTAATATGGTCCACACTGCCTCCATCACAGTTTGTTCTTTTGTCATTTTTGAATATGATAGAGATGGCCAATATTAAGAATTCCATTGATGAGTTTTCAATTTGGAGTCAAAGATTCATGTGTGTCATTCACACCAAAGATGAGGCACTGATGGGTTTGACTGAAACATTTGGCATTTTGACATTCTTGATCTCAAATGATGGATATTCTGGATTTGATCACCTCTTGCAAGTTGCCAAGCCCTACAACATACTTGAGGTTAATATCATGGTTGATAGTGATGAGGAGGAGCAAACAAAGGATCTATAAGAGGCCATCAAGGAACGCATTATGAAAGAAAGCATCATGTGTTTTTGTAGGGATGATCAGCTTGTAGTTGACTTCTTCACCAAAGGAGTTGTGACAAGGCATGTATTATCGAATGAAAGAAGAGTGGTGTCTTTGGTGATGACAAAAGAACAAGCTGTAGAAGTCGAGTCCATTTGTTTTGATCTTTTAATAAATAATCCAAAGATCAAATTTTGGTCTGGAATTGAAAAGCCACTGCAAACACATGCTGTTTCGCTACCACCATGTGATTCGAGAGATGATGTGGTGAGCCAATGGGACCCTTGCCTCCTATAGCTGCCGAAGATATTGCTAATATTCCTCTTGTTATATCTCTGGATGAATTGTAAAGGGATCTATGGCATGTCAATCCTAGTTCAAAAATAGTAGTAGTGACCATTTTAATAATATAACACTGCCACCTTTTAATTGATATTGGTTTCGTGTGATATGAACCCAATGCATTGTAATGTTTGTTTTTCCAAAGTGTTTGAATTGAATTTATTTACATAGATTTGTCGAAATTTGGAGAGTGGCACTAGTGCCATTCTATGATGATTTTTTTAAGAAACTCACCATAACCTCATTAAGGGATGATGTTATTGTCATCCACTGAAAGTAAAATGATATTAGTGCATTTTCTCTACCACTTTTTATGAGGTTGTGGAGAAGAAGAGAAAGGTTATTTGTAATGCATTTTTTGTTGTATTTTAAGTGCTTCATTGAGAACCTTATTGATGTGTTGATAGGGTAGAAGTGACATTCTCATTTACTATACTCTTGAGCGGTTGGTAGTTGGAAGTTGTGTTGGTGCAAAACTCAACTAAAACCATTCCGTCTTCATAGCCTCCCTCAAAAGTCTTGCAACGAAGCATGCTCTGCTGGAAGTTTTTCCACAAGTCTGATAGCTATGGCAGGGGGTAAGGCCTTCAAGAACCACCCTTTCATGACAACATCATTAGGTGGCACGAACATCTTTGCTGCCAAGACCCTCATTCCTGCATTCATTTCTAAAATGCTCTCCCCTGGCTTCATAATGTCTATGGACAACTCTTGAACAATCACATGCTGGAACTTTTCCAACTTGAAGGTCTGCCTAAATTCCTCCCTCAGATCTACCCAAGTCTAGAAGTGATCAAGGGGAAATTGATTGTAGCACATGTCCACTACATCCTTCAAAGAAGATGGAAAGATGTGTAGAAAGGCATGCTCATTCTTCACATCTTTAGCTTTACATGCTATGAAAAATTTTCTTACATGAGCTTTTGCATCCTCATTGAGTTGGCCCTTGAACTTCTAAGTTTTTACGTGAACTTTATTGAGTAACTCAAGAAGTCTACCTCTTTCTGCAGGGTTGAGAGTTGCCATGGCAGATGTGGCACCCCTACCCACTCCAGGGCCTAAACCAGGTGCAAGAATTGAAGGGTGCAAGAATTGAAGGGCCTCCTAATAGAGCAGTATTAAGTGTGGGTACCACAGAGACATACGGTGGAGAGGTTGACATGATGCCTCTTGAATTTCTCACATGAGCTTCTGCATCCTCATGGAGTTGGCCCTTGAACTTCTAAGTTTCTACGTGGACTTTATTGACTAACTCAAGAAGTCTACCTCTTTCTACAGGATTGAGAACTGCCATGGCAGATGTGGCACCCCTACCCACTCCAAGGGCTAAACTAGGTGCAAGACTTGAAGGGCCTCCTAATAGAGTAGTATTAAGTGTGGGTGCCACATAGACATACAGTGGAGAGGCTGACATGACAATGCCTCTTGAAGAGGAACACATGGTGAAGTCACTAATGATGTAGCCATAGAGGAAGTACACACAGATGGTACTCCATACCCGGAAGTCCCAAGTGTTGCAAAAGCTAAGGGTGAGAAATAGAAGATGTGGGAGTTAGAGAATATGCAAGAATAGTTGGGAAAGAGAGGGATAGAGTCAAAGCCATGTTTGATGGGTAGGTAGTAGGGAAGGAGAAAGATAGTGGAATAGAAAACATAGATGTAGATGAAAAAGGAGGTAAAACATTTATGAAAGGTAAGGACATGACTGGGGCAAAATGAGTACCCAAATATGGGATGGATGTAGAAGCAATCTGAACCCTAAGTTATGTATAATAGATGAGATAGCAACTTGACCAGTGAACATTGAGTAAGATGTAGGAGGAGTCACCACTCCCACAAAAGTGGTTGTTGATGAAGACATCCTTGCAAGAGGAGAAGGGGGGCTGCCTTGACCTTGATGAGATCCTGACAAGCCTTTGTCCTTCGTACCTTCCTCTTTCACCCACTCTCCGCTTTGCACTTCTTCTTCTCCAAAGTCTTGATCTAACCACCAGGGATCCTATTGGGCTAGGTCAATGAGAGTTTCAAGGAAGTTACTTGCTCTGGCTACTACTGCTCCAATGGGTACACTTTGTGTTCGCCCTAAGGACTTTGAGAACTACCATCACACGTAATGCTTCTTGTATTGAGTTTGATCTGTCAAAAGTTTTCTCTCCACTCTCCTTAAGGAGCTCCTAGTTCTCTCACTAGATCCTTCAAGGGTATCAGAACTACTCAGCATAAGACTCTCTCCTCTAGGACCCTAGAATACCACTTCACTATTGCTAGTCAATACCAACAATGTCCCACTATGATCACCATAAACTATCTAAAGGGAGGGGTTCCTCTCCTTTCTAGAGGTGTTACTAGAGGCCAAAGCCCACTGGTGTGAGGAGCATATAAGGCATACAGGTGACATAATCTCTAATGTAGTGGATCACACTGTATGGTGCACTATACTAAGATTATTACCTCAAGGTGTCTAGAGGGGTAGAAATCTCCATTAGCTTGATTGGTTGGTGTAGATCTTGGATAGGGTTTGGATTGGATGATAGAGGCTTTGGTGCCTATAAGATAGGCCGTACCTTACGGATTTGTTGTGGATCACAAGGAGCTGTGTATGTGAGGCTGATAGCTAATGTAGACACTTTATGCTTTAGCTTAGATCTTGTGGTTCTCCATTTCTCTCTCATCCTTATCCCACATTGTAAGCTCTCTCTTGCCTCATCCTCTCTCTTTCTACATGGTATCAAGGCTATGGATCTTTCCCCCATCCATTAAGCTTGCCATATAATTAGTCCTCCCTTGTTCCTAAGTGTCGACTATTCTTTACTTTGCTCTTTTGAGTCATGGCATCAAACAACGGAAGGATCTTATGTTCAAAGGATGTTTTACTCAGCCACTACAATGCATATTTCAAAGAATAGTTCCTTGGAGGCTGCCCACGGGTTCTAGAGGAGGATTGCTCTCTGTTGTTGCTTGTTCTCTCCATAAAGTGCTATCATAGCTTCACCACTACAATTACAGTGAGCGTCACTCCTCAGTTTGATAGAAGAAGACGTTACTAATGTTTCATGGCTCTTCTAGTCTCTATTTTCTTCTCTTTGTTATAGCACTTTGTTATAGCAACATGAGATTTGCGAGCCTTTGAGGTTCTGTATTTTGAGCAACGCCATCTTCATGTTTTCTTGCCAAAATGTTATCATCCTAGATTCTCTCTCATGTTGCCTAGCCTCTTCATCATTGTTTCTGGTGTATTCTACAACTCAAGACTTTTCTTTCAATATTTGAGGTGCAATCCTTTATCAGAAGGCTTTGTTGTTCGGGATATCACAGGAGGACTTGTGAAGGATTCTATATTTCAAAAGGGGCTGCTATTGCAATTTACCAAAAGGATGAATGTCTCACGAGAGAATCTTATTGTGTTCTATGAAGGCTAATCACGATATATTTTGCAGTGGTAGCAATGATAATGTGGTTCTTAGAAATCTACTCTAGTCTCTACCTCAATCATCAAATCTACATAGTATAAGCCTTGTCTGTGTAGCTACGATGCTAATCGATGCCTCCACATTCTATGAGACGTCTTTATATTGTTTCTTGGCTTTCCTAAGGTTTCAATGTCTACTTTTGTGACATATGGTAGCTTAATAAACCTCCTCTTATCTCCTTTATCACAACAAGTAGCATGACCCATCTACGACAAGTTACAAACTTGCTCCACTAGGTCTCAAGGTGGGATCTTAAAATGTCTTTAATTTCAAGAATAAAATGTCATGTTTCAAGACCCCCTCCACCATAGAAACTACTTGGCTTGGCTCTATGCCCAATGTACTCAATGATTCAACTAGATGAGTGTGAGTGGCCATGTCATGTTGAACCCCCCACACCCTACACACACACATGCTCTCTCTCTCTCTCTCTCTCTCTCTCTCTCTCTCTCGTGTCTTCTCGGGGGCCACATGTCTTCTCATGCGCTCTGTTGTCTTCTTGGGGGTGGTGATGGGAGGGATGTGCACAGTTTTCGAGCAAAAACCTACAAGCAGAAAAGTCCGAGCAATAATTTTTGACACCAACCATGCTTGTATATTTCTCAAATATATATACAATTCTTTCTTAATTTCTTATTTATGGAACCATATACTTACTTATTTTTCATTATAACCCTCATTTTAGAGAACATCATCTATAGATGAACGAATAGTGAACACTTTAGAAACTCCTATAAATACCTCCCTACCATACTCTCTTTTGAGAATTATGGTAATCCAATCAATTTAAAAGAGTTTCCCTAATCTTGAGCAATCCCATAATTGAAGCTCTCATATAACAATGTATACCATATTCCTTGGATGAGTAGGAAAAACATATTGGAAACCTCATACTTGAAGCCATTATAATCAATCATAAATTAATCTCTAATACATTATCAAATATGGGGAGGCAAGGCAAGGGAGGGATTTTCAAAATATTCCCAATTCTCCAAACCTAAGTACTTTTAAGGAAATGTGCTCTCTACTGAACTCCTTCCTACTATAATATGAATTAGGGAGAATTTGTAACTCTCATATACACATTATTTTCAAATTTTCTTTTTTATAACTATAAAAAATATAATTTGAAGCCTACCATTGCATAGATCATGAAATTTTGAACATTTTTCCTTTTTACAGCTCCTCAATCTGAGCTAAGGAGCAAAAGTTATGACCCCTTCTGCGTAGGCTCTCCAAGGGTATTCCGCCGGCGGAATAGGGGGGACAAGCTCTTCAAACCATATTCCTCTGGCAAAATATACTTAGAGGGTCTACCAAAAAGGTATTATATATTTTTCTTAGGTCATCTTGAGGAACTGTAAAGAGGATATTTGCTCAAAATTTCATGATCCAACCAATGGTGAAAGGAAAAGAAAGGATTTTTGAAAGTCATAAAATAAGTCACCACTTGGACATTATATATGTATATTATATAAAGGTATATTTATATCTATATCTATTTATCAATATTTCATATTTACTTACATATTCCTTGAAATAATTTGGAATTTTTTGCTCCACAAAAATGACAAGCCTATATATTTTGACCCCTCACACCATTTGTCCGCTCGTCGCTCGGGGGTTTTTGCTCAGAAAATGGAAACCCCCTGATGGGAGCTCCAGAGCCTGCATGTATTTTTGGGCTATTGGCAGTGGAACATGGCATTCACTGCCCATGTAAGAGAGTAGCATAACCCATCTACAACAATGGGTTAGACATCTGCTCTACTGTGTCTTAAGGTGGGATCTTAAAACGTCTTTGATTTCAAGATCCCCTTCACCATAGGCACCGTTTGCTTTAGCTTTATGCTTAGTTTACTCAATGATTTAGCTAGCAATGATTATGCTCCCTCATCATCAAATCTACATATAGTATAAGCCTCCTCTTTCTAGTTGCGATGCTAATCGATGCCTCCACATTCTATGAGACGTCTTTACATTGTTTCTTGGCTTTCCTAAGGTGTCAATGTCTACTGTTTTGACATGTGGTATTTTAATAAACCTCCTCTTATCTCCTCTATCACAACAAGTAGCATTACCCATCTACGACAAGTTATAGACCCACTCCACTGGGTCTCAAGGTGGGATCTTAAAATGTCTTTAATTTCAAGAATAAAATGTCATGTTTCAAGACCCCCTTCACCATAGAAACTGCTTGGCTTGGCTCTATGCCCAGTGTACTCAATGATTCAACTAGATAAGTGTGAGTGGCCATGTCATGTTGAACCCCTACATGCATACATCTCTCTCTCTCTCTCTCTCTCTCTCTCTCTCTCTCTCTCTCTCTCTCTCTCTCTCTCTCTCTCTCTCTCTCTCTCTCTCTCTCTCTCTCCTTTCCCTCTCTCCCCCCCTCTCTCTCTCTCTCTCTCTCTCTCTCTCTCTCTCTCTCTCCCTCTCTTTCTCTCTCTCTCTCTATCTATCTATCTCTCTCTATCTATCTTTCTATCTATTTATCTCTCTATGCTAGACATCCATATGCATGAATTATCTTCAACATGTCTCACACTTATTATGTAATATCTCTCTCTCTTCTCTCTCTCTCTCTCTCTCTCTCTCTCTCTCTCTCTCTCTCTCTCTCTCTCTCTCTCTCTCTCTCTCATCGCGTGTCTTCTCGGGGGCCACTTGTCTTCTCATGCACTATGTTGTCTTCTTGGGGTGGTGACGGGAGCTCTAGAGCTCGCATGTCTTTTTGGGCTACTAGCAGTGGAACGTGGCATTCGTTGCCCATGTAAGAGAGTAGCATGACCCATCTATGATGACGGGTTAGAGATCCGCTCCACTGGGTCTCAATGTGGGATCTTAAAACCTCTTTGATTTCAAGATCCCCTTCACCATAGGCACCGTTTGGTTTAGCTCTATGCTTAGTTTACTCAATGATTTAGCTATAGCAAAATGATTTTGCTCATTTCCCTCATGATTAAGGTTTTGCTAGAGGTGCGTCAACTCAAGCCTCAACATTGTGGCAGTTTTTGGTTCACCTTCAATCTCATTTAGCAGGTGTTCTCAAATAGGTGGAAGAAAAAGGTGATTGACAGTTGTCACAATCATCCTATCCCATGAGGGCCTGTAGCCTCTGAAATATTTTCTAGCTCGTGAACCATTACCTCATCACACATTTTTTGATGCTATTGCTCATGCTCAGTGTTCTACTAGAGGCATGTTGATTTGAGCCTCAAGATTTATGGTAGCTTTGGGTTCACCTTCAATTTGATTTAGTGAGTGTCCTCTTCTCTAGAGTCCTACACATCTCCCTAATGATTGGAGTTTTGTTAGAGGCATGTCAACTCGAGCCTCAAGATTGTGGTAGCTTTTGGTTCACCTTCAATTGAATTTACCAGGCATCCTCAATAGGTGAAAGGCAAAAGTGACCGATGGTTGCCACAATCATCCTTTCCCATGAGGATATAGCATATCTTCCAACTCTCACCCTTTAAGTTCATAAGAGAAGGAGGGGTGCCACATGGCACTGCCCTTTGAGTGCAACCTCACTAATAAGGATATAGAGATAGAGATATAGAGAAGAGAGGATTTATATTGGTAAACGTTGCCATTTATTTTTGCAAGGAGGGCTGCCACATGGCATTGCCCTTTCAGTGCATCCTCACAAATAAGGAATATAGAGATATAGATATAGAGAAGAGATGATTATATATTGGTAGGTATTGTTGTTTAGCCTTTCTAGCATTAAGGTATGGACTGTTGCATTAAATTGCAGACACACTTTCTACTTGCATGAAAATGATGTGGAGCAAAAGACACGACAACATGGACCATGTGCTTCCACCTACTTGAAGGTGTAAGGTTTGCTCTCTGATGCCCCTTGCACTCTAATCTAACCAAGTGAGTTCAACGAGATCCATCACATCCATTCCTCAGTGTGTCACATTGCACTACCCTCTGAGTGCCATCATGTGCCACTGTAGATGCTCTCTCTCTCTCTCTCTCTCTCTCTCTCTCTCTCACGGTAGTGGAGAGGTCAAGGTTGAGGTTAAGACCGTGTTGAGTGTGGTGAATGCTTTGGGAGAAGCCATTCATGCATGCAATTTCTCTTAGGTCCATGTTTCTCATCGTGTATCGCCACGTGTTTGCATTGTCCCTCTACAATGCGGCTGTCCCACCATCCTTCTATCCCGCCAGTACGTTAACCTTGCCTACCACATGGCTATTATGCCACATTGTGTACCTACCAACTAACCTGTGGTGCCAACCATGCCACCTCGCATTACTTTGGACTACCAATCGCTTAGACTATCTCCCAAGTCTCGTGCAGTTATTGCTAGTCTATTTGTGCACTATCCCCATGCCACATGACATGCTCACGTAGGTCTGCCGCCATGACATCCCTCACTGCCCATGCCCTCACCTCATGGCATTTGCAACCCATGCCCATGCCTCGTGGTATGCGCCATGTGGCAATGGCTACCCTATTAGACTGTTCGCACTAGAGTCCCCGTCGTCAATGGTCACCATGTGGTAGATCATGTGGCTCTATTGTATTGTAGGCTTGAAGTCTAGCCTAGATGATGTAGTCGCCTTCTGCCCTAGCTTTCAATGCCTTTTGCACCTCTTCTTCTCTACTTTTAAGGCTTGGCTGTCGCCACATGTCACCACAGACTACGCAGTCTGTCCTCTCAGCCTCCAAAGCTCGTCCTCTCTCTTTGAACCTCCCTCCTCCTCCCCGGACCTCTAGAACTCATTCCCAAACCTCCACATATCTGCCGCATTGGCAGGTCTGGGATAAGTCTCCATAAAGAATAGAATAGATGTTCCTATTGTGCACTCAACCAAAGCATTGACCTCAGTTTAAGAGACTTGGGGAGCCATTTTTTGAGCTATTTTTCTACATATATATCGGTTGTCACTCTAACTTTCCTGAGAAATCAAAAGATAAGAGTACATTGGCTTTCGCAACATAATCCTTACTCTTTTCTTTCTTGACTTATGGTTAATGGCAAAAGAAATTGCATCCATTGAAAAATTCAATGGTGAAGGGTTGCACTCTTGGCAAATGCAAGTCAAGTACTTGCTTATGTTCAAGGGCTTATGGCATTATGTAAAGGGGAGGAAGATTCCAGATCCTACCAAGGCTTATGATGTTGAGGAGGGTGAGCGAGCTCAAGCAATCATTATGCTCACAATTGAGAAAGGGCTTGTTCAATAGATAGATGAGCTTAAAATGGCCAAATTAAAATGGGATGATATGGAAAAACTCTGTGGGGCTAAGGGAAAGAATTCAAAAATCACTCTCAAAGCCGAAGTCTTTAGCCTTTATTTTACTCAAGGTGACCTTGGTACCTTCATTGCATGCATGAAGGGGCTTATGGCACAATTGGCCTCAGTAAAAGTAACCATTGATGAAGAAGATGCAATTGCGGTGCTTCTTAAGGCCATGAATAGATCATACCCCAATTTTGTCATTCACGACCTTAAAGAATGTGCCTGGTCCAACACTCGAAGGGGCATCTCTTCTCTTCTTGATGAGAAGAAGTAAAGCAAAGCCATGGGAGTATCTACATTAGGCACAATCACCTCTAATGAAGCATTGTACAACAAATCAACTTCTCTTAAGTGCTCTTATTGTAAAAATAAAGGCCATGTTGAAACTAAATGCTTCAAGAATCACCCTACGTAGAAAAAATAAAGCCCATGTTGAAACCAAATGTAGCAAGCAAGGCCATTTTAGTAGAGAATGTACAACTAGGAAGGAAGAAGGGAATTTTACCTCCTCTTCCTTGCCTGATAATATTCACTAGATTTCTTGTACTTACTAGCATGTCTCTGTAATAATCCATAGCCTTGTAATAAAGCTTGTTTATTGATAAAGGCTTTTTCCCAATTTTTATCACCTGATATTAGTGCAATACTCATACCTCCATATTGAGGGGGAGTGTTGAGATTATCACCTGATGTTAGTGCAATACTCATACCTTCGTATAGAGGGGGAGTGTTGAGATTATTACATCAAGATTTCTAGAGGGGTATAAATCTCCATCAGCTTGATTGGTTGGTGTAGATCTTGGATAGGATTTGAATTGGGTGGTAGAGGCTTGATTGGTTGGTGTAGATCTTAGACAGGATTTGGATTTGGTGGTAGAGGTTTGGGTGCCTATAAGATAGTGGTACCTTGTGGATCTAGTGTGGATCACAAGGAGCTTTGTATGTCAGGCTGATAGCTAATGCAGACACTTTACGCTTTGGCTTAGATCTTGTGGCTCTCCATTTCTCTCTCATCTTGATCCCACATTTTGAGCTCTCTCTTTCCTCATCCTCTCTCTTTCTACACACTATGCAAGGGTGTGCTAGTGTCATAGGCTATAATGTAGTGAATTGCTCTATGTGAGTGCACTATGCAAGGGTGATGGTCACGTTAGGAAGAGAAGTCCAGAGAATGAACACAAGGAGCAACAACCATCATGCACGCTAGAGTTGTGAACAATTGCATGTTGGTAAATTGAAAGGAAAGCATAGAGTGAACACAAACTCAGAATACTTACATATAGAATGAAGAAGAGTGAGGTCCTTACGTAGGCACCTCTTACATGCTCACTGACATCACTGATGACTTCAGAGCTCCACAATCATCTCCCCAATCTGCTCCTAGATTCTCTCAATCATCCTATGTGGCTTCTACCACCACCTAATTGTGCTTATGGGCACCTAGTTGTGCCTCTAGCACTCACACATAGAAACCAAGGTGTGCCTGAGGTATACACCTTGAGATATCCCAACAAACCCCCCCTCAAGGGAATGCCTCAGGCTATGTCAAGGATACAGCTAGCACAAGGTGTCTCATGCCATCTCATGGTGGTCATGGATCTATCAATGGCTAGGATCTTAAGCTAGCAAGGGTTCCCATGGGTGTAAGGTAAACAAAAGGGATACAAAAGACCTTCCAATGGTTATCTCTCCTGCATGTACATGCACACAATGTCTGCAGGAGGTACCATGGAGCAAAACACATACAAATGGCCTACATCATAAGGTGACCAGAGGTGTTTACAAAACACACAAAACACAATAGTTTATTTCATTCATTTTGGAGGACTATCCAGGCTGAGTACCTTGACTCAACATAAAGAGAGATCTGGAGCATACATAGGGATGATAAAAAGCATAATCTTCAAAGGATGCCTCATCTTGTGGAGGCACATCAACTGAAAGTAGATTGGCATTTTCTATGTTTGAAGTTGCTTCCTTTTTGGCTCTGGTCAACCAATTAGCTTTTTCTTTTGTAGACTTCTTTCCATTCTCAACATTCCATATCTTCTTTTTCAAAAGCATAGACTTGGCTTTCGTTTGCCAAGTATGGAAATGAGTTCCATCCAACTTCTCAAAAAAGGTCTTAGCTTCCATGGCAAGGTCTCACCCGAGGGCAGTGTCTAGTGCCTTACAAGTGAAATATGAGCAATAAAACATAATCCTTCAAAGAGTAACAACTTGAATACTTTGACTTGGATTTCTCTATGTGACTTAAGTAAATGTCACAGCATAAGGCAATTAGTCAGAGCAATATTTATGCAAGATGTCTAAGCAAAAGATGACCAAGTAGATGCTAGAAAATGAGCATAGCAGACTGAAAATAAATCTTGGTCAAACTACCAGTCAAACTTTTACTGTCCAAAGTCAAACTTAGACTTGCATAGTCAAGCTTTCATGGCCAAAGAGGTAGCTCAAAAATCTGCTTCAATTCATCATGCAGAGGTCGGAATTCAGAGGGCTTTTGTACTGGAGAGGAAGGTAAATAGGTAGAGCTTCTCCCTCAGAAAGGAATCGCGCAGAAGATAGCCACGTCGCCCAGCATTGTAGAAGAACTGTGGACTGGTTTTTCGATGAGAACTACCCGAATGCTACTCCAAAAGAGCTCAGACTTGATGAGCAGCAAGGTCGTGATGTCGCCCAGCTCCCTCTGGAACGAATTAAACAATGTAGCTCTCCATAGTGAGAACCAGGAAGAAAGTCGTCACGGATTCCTGAGACAATGCCGCCCCGAAAATGGTGAGATAACTTGTACAGCTCGTTCTCCAGATTCGCCCTGCCCTTGGGAAGACTCTCCTGAAGGATGAGATGCTAAGAATGCAGGTTTGAAGAGAACTCTCACTTCCAAAATCGACTTTGGAAGGGAAGGTGGAAGATGGAGGTGAGGAAGAAGATGATGATGTGGCACCTAACTAGGGCTCAAGGAGGATCAAAGTGCTCTGATACCATGTTGGTAAACTGAAAGGAAAGCATAGAGTGAACACAAACTCAGAATACTTACATATAGAATGAAGAAGAGTGAGGTCCTTATGTAGGCACCTCTTACATGCTCACTGACATCATTGATGACTTCAGAGCTCCACAATCATCTCCTCAATCTGCTCCTAGATTCTCTCAATCATCCTATGTGGCTTCTACCACCACCTAACTGTGCTTATGGGCACCTAACTGTGCCTCTAGCACTCACACATAAAAACCAAGGTGTGCCTGAGGCATACACCTTGAGATATCCTAACATTGCATATGCGAGGGGAATAGAAATGACAAGAGAGTTACCAAGTCACCAAAGTACACAAGCCACTGAAATGGATAGCAAAAGTCGCAAGCCACAAGTCACAAGTCACAAGAGGTGGCCATGTCTGCCAAAGCCCCATGGTGACACAAAGCTGCAATGGGCTAGCTCTCTATCTCGTGGATAGAGGCTTGAGCACGTAGCTCAAGTCTCTATCTCTCCTCAGACTCTTCTCTCTCTCTCCCTCACGAATGCTGAATGCTTCTCCTCTCCTCCTCCTTCATCCTCATATGCGGTGCCTTGGCAGGTCCCTCCTCATTGCTAAGAATCTCCTTCCTTCCTCCTTATTGGTGGTCCTTTTGTCTCCATTAGCCATTCGCACCGGTCGGTCTCTTGATGGCTTTGGCAACTTCCTGACTTGCTAGGCTCTTCTAGTTGGTACCGTGTAAATACTCCATGTGCACTCATAATGCATCTAGCTGCTGTGCATCCGTCACAGTGGCCTGTGTGTAGAGAGCTAGACCAATGAACGACGTCCGTTGTCATGTGCACCTACTAATGCACCTAACTGCTCCATGTGCACTGCTCAACATGAGATCGCCTTCTGGTCTGCTACTCCTTGGTTCAAGATCATGTGGTCAACCTCTGATCGACACATGGTGGACATGTGTTCAACGCATGGTCAACATGTGGTCAATACAATGACATATGGTTGACATCTGGTGAAAACATGGTCAACAAGTGACTGCTTTAGAGTGTCTCTTTATCTGCAACAGCAGGCTCCATTCTTGAACTTTTTGACGATGAAAAGGAAGCACGTCTTCTAGGAGCTAACATGCCTAAGCCTGAATAGCCCTCCGCTACTAAAGAGTGTAGCTCATTTGAGCGTGATCTAGCATTTCACTCGGTCCCCAAATCCTTGAAGCATGTCTGTTCATATGCAACATAGCCTAAATAGCCCTCCGCTACTACTAAAGAGTGTGGCTCATTCAGTGTGACCAAGTGCTTCACTCAGTTCCCGAATCCTTGAAGCACGTCTCTTCATACGCCATAGCGCTGAATAATGGAATGGGACATCAAAACAAGCACAGCGCCATCATTGTGATTTTTTAAGAAAGAACCTTGCACGATTTGTTGGTCTAGCCATCCTTCGTAAGCCTCTTTGAGTGCCTATGGTAAGTCCCAATTGTACAAAATCACATATCGTTGAATTCTTGTGCATGGTGAGACGAGAAATGTGTCCCTCATGACCTCTAGTAATTTTAAATTACAAAAGAACTATGATATTCCACATACATTTCTCAATGAGAACCTTACTCAGGGAGTTATAGTGATCGATGCACCTTTGATTCGTAGATCCCTTACCCTCTACAAAAATGAGAAAACACATGACTCTCATTAACCATTACATCATGTCTGGTTGGCTAAAATCCATTTGAGCTTTCTAAGATAATAGACACCCGAAATCCGTCTAAGCTTTCCAAGATGACAGAGACCAAGATATATTCGCGACCATGATATGGAGAATCTATATGCATCTATTCCCATGTCTGTCGTGAATGCCCCAGTGCATCATGACCCTCATTGTCTAGTTAGATCTAGTCCATGATTCCATTCCAAGTCAACAGCCACAAGGGCTCTAATCTATAAAAGTTTCACATCTCTTTTTAAAAGGGAAACAAGTCTAAAGCATGCTTGGAATCTATTGTATTAGTCAACGGCACTATGAGCGTTACTGAAGGATTGCATGCTAAGGAAACAAACTCCATCCCCTGAATTGGGAATTCCAAATTGGTGTGAGAAAATGTCTTAGATGCTAGGTCCACACCTTCGACCTATCCAAGACATAGTCGTCGTAATTGCCATCATCGCTCCCTCTCCTTCATGATTGAGAAAGGCATGGGTGCAGGAAATGGTCCAAGAATAGAAGCCTTTCCACTCTCTTCCATGGATGACTTGTCCCCTCAAAACAAAACTTGTCCCCTCCTCAAAGTTTCAACCTTGGCCATTGAAATGTGAGTTCTTCTTGAATTTTCACTTCAGTTATTTGTTAGCACTGCCTTCCAAGCAGCGCTATACTAACACTTTTGTAAACTAGAATGCTTGGCCAGCTGTGCTAAATATATTGTAAGTAGTTAATAATAGGCCAGTTGATCTAACGACTTAGAATGTGCCACATGGCTTTGTAGGATTTAGAGACGCTCTAGTGCTCGCCAAGTAAAAAAGTGTCCCACACCTTTTCTAGCCAAGTGGCCCCCTTCATTTTGGTTCTCTCTCTCTCTCTCTCTCTCTCTCACACACACACACACACACATTTCTTTTTTATAAGAACTCTCTCTATCTCTCTCTCTCTCTTTCTCTCTCTCTCACCCACACACACACAAAGTTTCCAAATCTCTTTGCATTTACAAGCGGTTGCACTATAGCATTCAAACTTTCCAATGATTCCATGCACAAGCTTTCATCACAAGTGTTGCAAATTAATCATCCATTCATCTTGGACAATCATTTGAGTCTGCAGAACCTAAGGCACTCCAGGCTTTTTCAGTTCATTTCTCATGTTGTGTCTCACTTTGCCAGCTGCCTGGACAGGAATGCTCCTCCGTCTTTGACCATAGAAGCCAATTCTGCAAGAGCAGGCAGATCGAGTACTGAACGATTATGGAAGGAGTACTTCACCGATCCCTTGACAATCGACACAACAAAGTACGTGTACAACGAGCTAACTCAATCCTGTTTTAGCTGTAGATTCAATTCTGACGCCTCTGTTGTCATTTGTAGCAGACACTCCCAAAAGCCCCAGATTTTAAGCACAAACTCTACCAAGGAGTTTGTATGGATAGACGGCTGGTACAATCCAAGTTGGGTTAAAGGCACCCTCCAGAAAATGGAGACTGCAAACAAAGCCATGCACAGCCCCATGGCACAACTGCCAGAGCTTAGCTTAGACGAGGCACTCGCTTCTTTGGAACATATGCCCTATCCGCCTTCGGTTGAAAACTTGACATGCATCTTGCGCAAGTGCAGAAGGCACAAAATTCCAGCGTATGCCCTGCGCTTGCATGCCTACCTGCACAAAAGGGGGCTGGAAGCTCATAAGGCACTCGGGAACTATGTCGTCCCAATGTTGGTGGAAGTTGGAAGCATGCGTGATGCCCAGCAGGTTTTTGATAGGTTGGTTAATCGGAATGAGCACTCCTGGACTTCTCTCATCGCAGGTTATATTGAATGTGGGGAGTCACAGCATGCCTTATTACTGCACGAAAAAATGCAGGAGGATTGTGTACATCCTAGTGGGTATACATTCGTGGCCTTACTAAAGGCTTGTGCCAAGCTGAAAGATAAAACAAGAGGCCGAGAAATACATGCTGAGATTGAGAGAACGGGGTTGTTGGAAACAGATCCTTTTGTTGGTAGCACCTTGGTTGATATGTATGCCAAGTGTAGCTTGCTTGCAAATGCACAGGAAGTGTTCGACAAACTTCCATTGCGAGACGCAGTCTCGTGGAATGCACTTATCGCAGGGTATGTTGAACGTGACCTTGGTCAGGATGCACTGAACTGTTTTGAACAGATGCAATTGGAGGGCGTCTCTCCTGATGCGGTCACATTTATTTGCAGCTTGAAAGCTTGTGGCAGCATAGGAGCCATAGGCAAGGGACGAGAAATACATGCTGAGATTGCGAAAAAGGGGTTGTTGGAAAGAGATCCTTTTGTTGGTAGCACTTTGGTTGATATGTATGCCAAGTGTGGCTTGCTTGCAAAAGCACGGGAAGTGTTCAACAAACTTCCAGTTCGAAATGTAGTCTCGTGGAATGCACTTATCGCAGGATATGCTGAACATGATCTTGGTCAGGAGGCACTGAACTGTTTCAAACAGATGCGATTAGAGGGCGTCTCTCCTGATATGGTCACATTTGTTTGCAGCTTGAAAGCTTGTGGCAGCATAGGAGCCATAGACAAGGGCCAAGAAATGCATGCTGAGATTGCAAGAAAGGGATTGTTGGAAAGGGATCCTTTTGTTGGTAACACCTTGGTTGATATGTATGCCAAGTGTGGCTTGCTTGCAAATGCCCAGGAAGTGTTTGACAAACTTCCAGTTCGAGATGCAGTCTCGTGGAATGCGCTTATCGCAGGGTATTATGAACATGACTTTGGTGAGGACGCTCTGAACTGTTTCGAGCAGATGCAATATGAGGGTGTCTTTCCTGATGCGGTCACATTTGTTCTCAGCTTGAAAGCTTGTGCAAGCATAGGAGCCATAGACAAGGGCCAAGAAGTACATGCTGAGATTGCAAGAAAGGGGTTGTTGGAAAGAGATCCTTTTGTTGGTAACACCTTGGTTGATATGTATGCCAAGTGTGGCTTGCTTGCAAACGCACAAGAAGTGTTCGACAAACTTCCAGCTCGAGATGCAGTATCGTGGACTGCACTTATTGCAGGGTATGCCCAGCTAGCCGAGTGTGAAAATGTTTTTCTTCTGCTTGACAGAATGAGAGCAGAAGACATACAGCCAAATGGGGTCACATTCCTTAGCATTCTTACTGTATGCAGTCACACAGGTCTAGTGGAGAAGGGCCAGACATACTTTGAGTCCATGAGAAAAGACTATGGCATCACGCCAACTATTGAGCATCACACTTGCATGGTTGATCTTCTTGGCCGTGCAGGCCAATTAGACAAGGCAGTAGTGATGATAAAGAAGATGCCGGTAATTCCTAATCTCGTGTTGTGGCATACTGTGTTGGGTGCTTGTCGGAAGTGGGGAAATGTGGAGCTTGGAAGGTGGGCCTTTGAACATGCAGTGGAATTGGATAAAAAGGATGCTGCAGCTTATGTCTTTATGTCTAATATCTATGCAGATGCTCCATCAGTGTAGGCATTGTCCCACAATTACACATTGAAATGCAGCCAAAATGGTTCTTAGACATGTTCATGGTACTCTCACTTTTGGTTTACATTTTGCTCGAGATCGGGACATTGACCTTCATGGGTACACAAACTATCATTGTTCAAGGATATTGATGATCAACACCTTTGGCTATTGTTTCTCATTGAGCTCAGCTTGCAATTCATGGCTCAGCAAGCTAGGGTCTCTCTTTCATCTAGTGAAGGGAAATATAGGCAACAGACGCAACCACCATGGAATGCATGTGGTTGAGGAAGTTAAAATATAATCTACATCATTCAAAAGATAGTGTGGTCATTCAAGGTTGCATTGAGGACAAATCCATTGACCTCACTATTTTGTGGTGTGTGTTGGAATGCCTCAACTATTGTAATATATCAAGTGAGCATAGGCGTGGTGTTCGGTATATTTCAAGGCATTGCCCAAGTGGTAAAGGAACTTGAAGCTCATCACTTCACCAAACGGTCTGGCAACCTCTGTATCCACAAATTCAAAACTTAAAGTAAGAGGTTGGATTCATCTGAGAATATGTACATTGCAAGAGTATGCAGGGTGGCCATGTTTTTTTTAATTTAACGACCTTTCACTTCAAGGACTTGCCATGATTGCGCAGCTACTGAAATGGGGCATTGAGGAGCTCGTAAACCACCATGAGGTTCAAAGGAAGATGTATCAAGAGCAAAGAATATTCTAGGTAAAGGTGTGTCAATGATGGGGGAGGACATAAGCAAGCTGCCATGTATGCAAGTTGTGTGATAAAGGAGACCTTCTACAAGCAAATGATGTACCATCATGTTGGTTCTACACAAGAACTTGTAGCTAGGAGGATACATCATATCAGCACATAGTAGGATAGTAGTGAATACGTGTGGGATAGCCAACAATCCGAGGTATTGGGAGGAGGTTCCATCCAGAGAGGTTTGTACTTAGGGGAGTATTGACATATTCAGGGGAAATTTAAGGCTTTTTTTATTCGGGTTGGAGCAAACAATGGCTTCATGGGCTTCTACCAAATGTCATTGATGATAGGCAAGCTTGTGTAGGATTTCAAGATTTTTCCAACCTCAGGACAAGACTCCCTTCCCTTAAATCAGTGGTTTAGATCAGCATGCTTCCCTATCCACCACTCTAGCCACCTTGCTTTGGGTGCCATGGATCACCAGTTAGGAGATAGTGAGAGCTTTTGGAGATGCCCAAACTCATCGTCTAAAAACGCAACATAGTGCAGTTTCAATCTCATGATAATCACTCATAAGGTTGAAAACCATAAACTCCATCACGCATAGCAGGGACTAGCTACGATGACATCCCCACTGACGTCATCAGTGCCCAACAATGGGTGTAGACCATAGTATAAACATATGCTCACACACATACAAATCCATGCACGCACACATGCTTGAGCATCCATTTATACAAGAACCTGTACATCAGTGTGTGAGTGACTCCTCTTTGCATGTCATTTCCATTCCAAGCTTGATAATTTGATTTCGCATTAGGTTCAATCAAAACTCAACAAACATGTAAATCTAGTGCTGGAGGAGGAGAAACCTTGGGAGATGAAAGAGAGAGAGAGAGAGAGAAAGAGAGCTTCCAAGGGTAGCTTCACGTCAAGAAATGCATCTCAAAACTCGGCATTTAGCTACTAAGAGTTTGATTTTTATTGGACTTACCCTGTTCAAAGTCAATGGTATTGCTGGTGTATTGCATTACATACATGGATTTGAGGTTCTGCAAAAAGTGGAGCATTGCAAGTTACCATAAAAGGAGACACAGCTGGATACTGCAAAAAGGTGTACATCCAGACATGTTCTCAAGGTGAAGAGTCTCTTGCAATACTTTCTTTACTCGACTACAAGCATTTGAGGCTACATGCATCAAGTTTAGCAGTGGTTCATCTAGATATATATACACTTCTTGGATTCATTCGGTGTTAAATTGCTTCTCTAGTTGGGTGTCCATTTGTGGCTAGTTGCCCGAGGATCCCGTCCATCTGGATCTCGACTTGTTCTTGCAGACTCAAAGTCTGCTTTTGTTCACCTTGCTCGGTGTTTGACGAGGCGCATATACAAGAAGCTGCTGCTTGTGTTTTGGTCATACTTGGTAAAAATCAATGCTATATAACTTCATCAAAAGCATAATGTCTCCTTTGGTCACGCTTGATGGAAAGCGGGATTCCATCATGCAGCATTTTTCCATCGATGAAAAATGGGATTCTGTAATGCAAGCTCCAAGATCATCGTTCTAAGCTTATCCAATTTTGTATATGCAAAACCAGATGTAATGATAGGTTCTTTCAAGCTTCTGTTGCAATGGCAGCTCATCAAGCTGTTGATTGGTGGACTTTTGGAGCATCCCTAAATAGAGACAAGCATGGTGGTTGTGGCAGCGGTTTACATGATCTGTTGGAATGGCAAACTTGTGGAGTTTGTGGGGTACTTCTTCTTCATTGAGATGTTCTTGGAGCATCTCTAGCAAAATGATCATGGTGACAGCAGCTTTTAAGGTTTTTTGAGCTTTGGAGCAGCCCTAAAAACAGACCTCAATCAAAACAAGGAGACTCTGGCAGCTAGAACTCAACAAAAATGACTGGCAATTAAGCTAGGGATGCCGACGACCTTGAACTGAGCCATGAATAGGGTTTGTAGGCTATGGACATGCTCCATGGCTATTCTAATGCCCTGGGCTAAGCCATGGAGCTTGACTTAACAGGACCTGAGAGAGAGAGAGAGAGAGAGAGAGAGAGAGAGAGAGAGAGAGAGAGAGGTTGGCCATCCCCCAAGTGGGCTAGATAGAGAGGATTGAGTAGATTCCAGTCTCCTCTTATGCCTCATGTATCAGAAGGCATGTACTGGCAGCCGTCCCTTGCACCCCCTTATGGACTAGACGTTGGATTAGCAACAAGTGCCCTAGGAGGTTGTTAATAGGTTTTGGTCATGGCTATGGGCTAGTTTGTGGCTGAGATCTCCTATTTCTTTTGGATGATGGCACATGGAGGTCTGCCCATGGGCTCTAGGTTGGAGCAAATGTAGGTAGATGGCACTTGCCATTTCTTTTGGAGGCGGCAGATGGAGGTCTTGCCATTGCGACTCAACAGGGGTCATGGAGACTATCTCGCATTGCCTACGGGGATGCCAAGTAGCATAGGGATTTAGGAATGCTCCTTAAGGATTATTGTTGTGCGGTTGAGGCAGGTACAATGGGTGCCCACATGAGGCTTGGTTGCTTTGTGTCTTTGCTATTGATGATATGATCTCCCTTGCATACTTAGTGATGAGAAGAGAGCTACGGGCCAAGACATCCGAGGCTCAGCTCCACCCCTCCTGATACGTCTAGAGTTCTCACCAAAGGATACTATTTAATAGTGGCCAGCATCATCGCTTTAGACACTTGGCTGGTGAGATGCATCTTAATGATGGGAGATATTAGGACTGCAAGTTTCCTCTGCAGCCACTCTTGACTCAGGTTTGCCTTGCAACCCCTCTTGTCAACATCTCGCATGATATCATCGACATCCCTTTTTTTTTCTGCAATGAAAATGATATGATCCACATCTTGTGCACCATCTCGAAGCAAGATTCTGTGGATTTTAGGAGAACCACTGGAAGGTAGGAGTGCTTTTGCAGTCTACACAGATTTTCTACTTATTTATGAATCAAGGAATTGGTCAATTGTATAGACCTTGGCACTAGTTGCTGGCAATGACTTCTGGGGTACCCTAGGTGGCGGTAAGCTGGGACCTTGAGAAGCAGGTTGTAGGAAATCTGGCATTTTTAGTGCCTGACAAATCACCGGCTCTTCGCATTGTGCTTTTTCACATTGCTTTAGATGGTTCTTTTCTCTGGAAAAAACAAGTATCTGCCACCAAAAGAAAAAACTATGCTAAAGAACGAAAACTAAGCTGTCATGGCAGGGGCTGCTCCTACTTATCACTCTTCATAGTGTCTATGAGACTTTGCAGATGCTCAGACTTTTACTTGGAACATAGGTATCCTTGCTTGTATTTGTTGATCTTCGCTATGGTGTGGTGACTTCGTTTTGTAGGGCATCAATGGTAGTGGTGGTGTTAAAGACAAAAGCCTTCAACAAAAATTATTAGCATACAGGAAAAAAAATTGAATGTCATTGCTAATAATTTCATTGCTTCATGGATGATGCTAGAAATGCCCGATTACAAAGATGTAAGGGTAGTCATATTGAGCGTGCACAAAAGGATGCAAAGAGGTACGGCTGAATGTGAAAGGCATGGTGGGTGAAAGGTTATGGTGATCACATGGAGTGCTAAAACTTTGCACATCTGGTGGCTTGGATGACGAATTCAATAACTAGAGTCCAGTATAAGTAAAGTGCAACAATCTCATGGCAACATGCCAGGGCTAGGAACCCACCAAATACAATATCATCCATACATGATCATATGATAACTTTTACTTTTATATGATCAACCATACTCACCTGATCACCTTGGCTATCAAGGCCAATGATATCCTTCGTGCTTGGAATCTCATGTATCTTACCCATTGATGTCTCTTGCCACCGTTCATAGCCATTTTCCCTCTCCTTGCATCCTACAACTGGGTGACTCTCCATCCACAAGGTGAAGCATCATCTGTCTTATATTTTATATTGTTAATAGGTCCTCCTAGGCCACCACAGTCTTCTGCACCATTAGTTCTTTAGTCAAGATATGTGAGGACTGCCCATCCCCAGTCACCTCTTCCAGGGCTAACCTGAAACCAAATCCAGGTCTTTTGTATGGATGTCGGTATTCAGGAGAATCAAACCTTGCATCTGGAAACTATTTAGCAAAATTGTTCATGACTTTCATGGTCTGGTGAGAACATGTGCCATACATCTGTCTCAACTTGTCCTTTGCTTATTTCCTCAGTCATGCCTCCTCATCCTTATATTCTTCATCTATGAGCTTGTTATTCTCTTTATGCCATCTACCATTGCTAATATGCGGACACACTTCTGTTCCTGTTTGGTTGCATTATGCTCCACTTGAACATCCTGATCTGCTTTCTTTTACTGAGTTGGAAAACTGCAGTTTCTCCCTATCTCATCTCTGTTGCTGCATACAAAGTCCTAGACATCATGGCTTGTGACACAGACTCTATCCAAATCAAATCAGACTCCGGAGTATCACTGTCAGCGTCCTACTATGCCATCAAGTCACAAACTGCTACTTGCAGGTCGTCAGCCTTTGGAATCTGTGAGCAACTTACATAGTTGTCTCTATTGTGCAAAAGATGCAATTGTCGAACACACACCATGAGGAGGTCATATGGCCCCGGATGCTACTGCTCGAAAGATCATGCATACTAGATTCTGGTGGGCCAAGCTATTCCAAGATTGCTATACTCATATACGCCGATGTGATTCCTGTCGACGAGCAGGCCCTAAGCCTACAAGGTGCAAGTATCTTCCCCTTAAACCATTCACTCCCGTGCCCCCCTTCTATCGCTGGGGTTTGGATTTTATAGGGCTCATCTCTCCTACAACATGGAGAGGGAACAGCTATGCTCTACTAGCCATCGACTATGGTACCAGATGGGTCGAAGGGAAGGCAGTGAAAACATGCACAGCCTAGGTTGTAGCAACATTTTTATATGATCAGATCATCTCCAGGTTTGGCTGTCGTGTAGAATTGATGAGTGATTGAGGAACTCACTTCCTCACCATTGCTGCCCTGGTCAAAATGTTACAAATGTTCACAATTTTTTCACTTCTTATTACCCACGTGCCAATGGTCTAGCCGAGAGCTCCAATCAAACAATGTGTGGGATCTTGACTTGTCTATGCCTCAGTTGTTTAGCAGATTGGGAAGTCTTACTTCCAGTTGCTTTATTTGCCTATCGAACCGCATACAAGGCAAGTACCAGGTATTCATTGTTCGAGCTTGTCTATGGCCTGGAGGCAGATATGCCTAATGAATTCCATCTGGATATCAATCGGGTGCTCGCAAAGATGGATGACAACTTAGAAGCTTGCACTATTGAACATCCATGGGATCTGGAAGCACTGGAAGAGCATAGACGTGAGTCAGTCTTCACTCAAGAGGTGTACCAGAAGAGACAAAAAGCATGGCACCATAAAAACCTCAAGAAAAGAGAGTTCAAAGTCAGTGATTTGGTACTGTTGTGTTCAAGTTTGTTTCTCAAACACAAACCTAAGTTTGTGAATGGTTGGACAGGCCCATTTTTCATAGCCAAGCTTATTCCAAGTGGAGGAGTTTACTTGGCCACTTTGGAGGGCCAGCTCCTACATGCCCCAGTGAATGGGTCATGAGTCAAGAAGTACGATCTTCAATGAGGAAATTTCCTCCCA
Organism: Dipteris shenzhenensis; assembly: GCF_047967505.1. NCBI lineage: Eukaryota > Viridiplantae > Streptophyta > Polypodiopsida > Gleicheniales > Dipteridaceae > Dipteris > Dipteris shenzhenensis. Next base: position 10,898,854 of record NC_141605.1, read on the forward strand.
CGCTTTATATACCCTTTTCACCTTCTCTCTCTAACATGGGACCTTCTCTTTCCACCCCTTGTCATTTCACCTTCTCTCACTTGTGCGTTCTCGTTCCACCCCGTCACCCCCTTCTCTCTCTACATGGGACCTTCTCTTTCCACACCTTGTCAATTCACCTTCTCTCACTTACAAAACACCTTCTCTTTCCACCCTTGTCATCCCCTTCTTTATCGACATGGGGGATTCTCTTTCCACCCCTTGTCACCCCCTCTCTCTCTACATGGGGCCTTCTCCTTCCACCCCTTGTCACTTCATCTTCTCTCACTCGCAAAACACCTCCTCTTTCCACCCTTGTCACCCTCTTCTCTTTCCACCCTTGTTACCTTCTTGTCTCTCAATAAGTGGCCTTCTCTTTTCACCCCTTATCACTCCACCTCCTCTCACTTGTAAGGCACCTTCTCTTTCCACCCTTGTCACCCCCCTCTCTCTCTACATGGGGCCTTCTCTTTCTACCCCTTATCACCCCCTCTCTCTCTACATGGGACCTTCTCTTTCCACCCCTTGTCACTCCACCTTCTCTCACTTGCAGAGCACCTTCTCTTTCCACCCCTTGTCAAACCTTTCTCTCTACATGGGGCCTTCTCTTGCCACCCTCTCTCTTTGCAGGGGGCTTTCTATTTCCACCCATTGTCACTCCATCTTCTCTCACTTGCTGAGCACCTCCTCTTTCCACCTCTTGTCACACCACCACCTGTCTCTGAATGCTCATAGTGGTAGGGAGAGAAGCAAGCTAACACTAGGAATGAAAAGGAAAGATAACAAGCATAATGGAAATGAAATGGTAAGAAAAAGAAAGCAATGGACAAGTACTCACATGATACCAGAGAGCTTGATGTTGACTGATGTGATAGACAATAGACAAGTACAACACTGTATAGTGTGACACTAGAGATTAGAAAGCCATAGTGTATATGGGATAACTCCCAATATGACACGTGGCATGTTTAGGACCCACTAGACTATAAAACACACCTAGAACCCTCATTTTAGACTCACTTTGGCTTCATATTCCAACACCCCCCCATGAAAGCAAGGTGAGACTACTGGAATGGAACCAAGAACAGAACATGACAATGACAGTCATCAAACTGTGCACCCCATGTAACTTAGAGGCTAAAGTCTAAGCGTGTTCAAAAGTTGATCCAAGCACTCTCATGGCTTGAGACTCAACATGCTCAGAGGCTCATGTTATAGCATGGCTACATGACTAGCTCATAGGTCTAGGAATACACCAACATCCTGGAACTCGGCCAGGCCTGATAACGAGACCTATCAAAGCCAATACATATGGCTCCCACAATACATTCCACCTTGGCTTTATAACAGGACATGTTAGGAAGCCACACACCAAAACATAGGAAAACCAATACATCTTTTTAGGACTATCCAAGGCAGAGGACCTTTAGACTCCATGAAAACCAAAAAATTCTTAAAACATATCATTTAAGGGGGACTACCCAGGGCAGAGGATCCCAAAATAACATCAAGCATGTTGTAATAAAAAATAGATCTCTTATGATAAAGATGTCCTCCAAGTAGCCACTACACATATGTGCACATCCTTGCGAGACCATGACAATGTCGATGAAGCACTAGGTAGGAATGCCCTAAAATATGTGTCGGTGAAGTCCATGGGTAGCTACATGGAGTAATTACATGATGACTCTCAAAATGCCAGAAGAAGAGTCACCAATGTCGAAGTAGAAGCCTCACGTACCACGACCAATCGGGAAGTCAATCAATGCGAAGTACCTCAGCCACCGATCGAATAAGCAATGTTGAAGAAGTCACTTGTTGATGTAGAGTGATCTACATCAAGCTCGATGTAATGCACTAATCAGAGAGATCACTGTAGTGGAGTGTGTCGGAGTAGTATTGGAGAACTCACATCTAGCTCGGGAAGTTTTCACCAAAGTTTGGAGTAGTCACATGAAGGAGTCACCGCTATGTAATGTCAAGAGCTCACATCAAGTGACGGGCAGAGAAGACAGAGGCAACGTGGACAGCAGCTCCAAGAGAATGTCGAGAAGAAGGAGAAAATGGCGGGCCGGAGCAGAGGTCAATGATGAAGAGGATGGACATCTCCACGTTGAGCTGGTTGCATCATGCTTGGGATGTCAAATCATTGAGCTCCAGAACAAAATTCCCGCGTAGAAACAAATTTCGTCACTTCTTGTAAGGGCTGTAACTTTGCACATAGAACTCGGATTGCAATGATGTTAAAACGAAATTTGTAGTACTCAATGTTCTCTACAACTTTGCTGAATACACAAAGCCGTGATTCTGCTTCTAGATCCGAATAGAAGTGTGTGACATCGTCCGGAGGTCACAGAAAGATGTACCTGAAGGAAGGAGAAGAGAGGTGGCAGATCATGGCGTGGAGAAGAGAGCTCACAGAAGGAGAGAAGAGGGCAGCCTTCCAAGGAGGAGGTAGAGTAGCTTCATTGGCCTCCCTCACCTCAACCTCTTGGAAGGGAAAGGAAAAGCAAGAGCAGGGCTAGGAACATGGCTCTGATACCACATGAAAGATCATAGTGGTAGGGAGAGAAGCAAGCTAACACTAGGAATGGAAAGGAAAGATAACAAGCATAATGGAAATGAAATGGAAAGAAAATGAAAGCAATGGACAAGTACTCACATGATACCAAAGAGCTTGATGTTGACTGATGTGATAGACAATAGACAAGTACAACACTATATAGTGTGACACTAGACTCTAGAAAGCCATAGTGTATATGGGATAACTCCCAATATGACACGTGGCATGTTTAGAACTCACTAGACTATAAAACACACCTAGAACACTCACTTTAGACTCACTTTGGCTTCATATTCCAACAGTCTCTACATATTGCCTTCTCTTTCCACCTCTTGTCACACCACTGTCTCTCTCTACATGCTTCCTTCTCTTTCAATCTCTTGTCACACCACCATCTCTCTCTACATGTTGCCTTCTCTTTCCACCTCTTGTCACACGACCTCTCTTTACATGTTGTGTTCTCTTTCCACCTCTTGTCACACCCCCTCTCTTTCCACCTCTTGTCACACCCCCACCTCTCTCTCTACATGTTGCCTTCTCTTTCCACCTCTTGTCACATTACCACCTCTCCCTCTCCCTACATGTTGCCTTCTCTTTAGACCTCTTGTCACACCCCTAGCTCTCCCTGAATGTTACATTCTCTTTCCACCTATTGTCCACCACCACCTCTCTCTCTTAGAAGACCACTCGCACTCCAACCCACCACCTCTCTCTTACATGATCACTCTCTCTCGATTCCCTTCATCTCTCTCTACATCCCTCCTCTTCTCTCCTCTTCACCATATCCATCATGACCATCGTTCTCCTTGTGCTATTTTTAGCATTTTTGCTATTTTTGGCCAACTTGTTTTTTGGGCACCCTTCTCTCTCCCCTCTCCTCCATTGCTTCCTTCCCTCTTTTCAATCGCTCCCTCCTCTCTCCCATAGTGGCCTCCACTGTGCGCCATCTGCGCCTTACCTCCCCCCTTGCATCATTCTCCCCTATAGCATTATCTCCCCCTCTTCCTACCTGGGCCATCTTTACGGTAGGTAGCCTAGAAGGAAGTTTTCCTTTTCTAAGCCCTCATTAAGCCATGTGTCGTGATTATACGCATTGATCTTTATGAAGATCCAAGGGCTTGAAACGTGCTTTCTAGAAAAGAAAACTTTTGTGAGCTCTCCTTAAGCCATGTGTACAATTTTAGGCCCTTGATTTTAGATTGATCTAAGGGACTAAAACACTCCTTCCAAATTTGACCGAAAAGCATACTTTTTTATTCATTCTTCCCGCAAATCTATTATATAAGGAGGGGATAATTGCATGTTTTCTGTCTTGCCATCACTTGATTGAGTAATTGTTGGACAAAGCTCACTACCTTGCTTCTACTAAAACCCCAATTGGATAATAGTGAGGATTCAGGTCCAATTTGGAGTTAGAGCCATGATGAAAAGGTTGCCTACTGCGACCTAGTTCCTCCCCTACTATGTCACATCCTCCCTCCCATTGTTGCGCCATCCTCCCCTTCCTCTCCTATGCCATCCCCTCCCTCATGTGCCTCCCCCTCTTCCCTCTCCTTGGTTCATCCCCCCCTCCCCTTGTTGCGCCATCCTCCCCTCCCTGTTCTGTGCCATCCCCTCCCTCCTGCGCCTCCCCTCTTCCCTCTCCTTGGTGCATCCCCCTCACTTGTTGCACCATCCTTCCCTCCCTCTCCTGCACTATCCCCTCCCTCCTACACTACCCCTCTTCCCTCTCCTTTGGCACGTCCCCCTCCCTCTCCTACCCCATCCCCCTCCTAGGCCATCTTCCTGCACTGCCATCATCTCCTCCTTCGTCAACATCTCCCCTGGCACCATCATCTTCTCTCGCCATCCCCTTTCCCAACTCTTCTTCTCTTGGGCCATCCTTTCCTCCCTACTCCATCCCCTCCTATTTACCTTTTCATGCTTGTGACTTGACGGAGTACAATCTTGATTGCCTAAGGACAATCTCTTTGCTGGATTTCTCTCGGTAAGGACTTTCAAAGGCTAGCCAATGATGGCATCACCAGGAAAACGACTAAGAATTGAAAAGGGTGCTGTGTTGCCAAAGAAGGGGGATCCCACACGACCTAAAGTGGATAGAGATTCTCCATCTTCTAAATATACTCGGTCACATGTCTCTAGTCCCTCAAATTCTTTAGATTAGGGGGACTCTGATTATATGCATTCTAGGGAACTCAAAAGCCGACATCCCAAGGATCTAGCAAGCACAGCACAGGTGGCGATCCTCCCGATCGCACCTGTACACTCAACTACCTCCTCTCCACGACTCATACGACTTTGCCTCTCTGTTCTATTCTGCCTTCTGCAACACTGGCCGGAAGCATAAGGGGACACACATATGCACTTATGGGCAGAACCTCACCTTCGTGTTATATAAATGGATGGCCAATCCCTCATCCATAGTGGTAGGTCGACTTCCTTCATCTTCAATTTTCTATCCAATGAGTGCCTGTATCCCCTCTACAGATTCCACTTCTGCCATACCACCCTCTTCTCCACTTTTGACATGGAGAGCCTCTCAGAGAGCCACACCCAAAGCAGCCTCCAGAAAAGATGCCACGGGACTAGGATCAGCAAGGTAGCATATACAACATAACTCATCTAGAGATGTGACGGCAGCTCCACCTATGGTCACATCAGGTTCCATAGTAGTGACCTCTTGCGTGTCAGGATAGCTCGTGCCATAGGATTCAAGGGATGTGGATATTCTTCCTACAATCACCTTAGGTTCTGACATAGTGAGTGTGACCTCGATTACATCTGTGGTCGTTGTACCCCATGAGTCTATGAGAAGTGTAGCAAAAATGAATGGATGAGAGAGAGAGAGGAAGAGAGAGAGAGAGAGAGAGAGCACATTGAGAAGGAGAGAAAGGAGAGAGAGGCACAAGAGAACTGCAAGTGATCTTTGGAGAAAACCCTACTACAACTGGGGAGAAAACTCGAAACTAATGGGCTGCTCGAGAGCTCAAACAAACAGCTCAACAACCATGAACACAAGAGGCACAAAGAAGGGTGGATGAATTGTTCCACAACTCTCCCCTAGTACTCCTCTACAAAGCCAACAAAGATGCTCCCAGACCTGCTCAACTGAGCTAGCAATGCTCATCTTTTGAATGATGAAAAGAAGGCTGAGGGGGGCCCTATATATAGCCCCCTAGCCCCTCCTAGCTGGTTGGCATAGGGCAGGGCCGACCAGCTCGTCTAGTGGCCGACCTAACAAGCCTACATGGCCAACTCTATTTGGTTATACATGGATGCCAAATGCTCCCAAATACTTTTGGCCACGGTCATGTGCACGGGATTAATCACCTGAATAGTATAGTTAAGAAATATAAAGGATCTTACCCTGGCATTAACACGGTCCCACAATTGGGACAAAGTCTCAGCCTCCTTCCGAGCAAGGATGCCAAGGTCCTCTACCAGGGGATATCGTCGGGAAACGCCTATCAAGACAAAGTATGCCATGTCATATGATTGTAGCATAGATTCCATCATCACCCACTCGGAAGGAGGCCAAGGTCCTCTACCAGGGGATATGGTCGAGCAACGCCTATCAAGACAAAGTATGCCATGTCATATGATTGTAGCATAGATTCCATCATCAGCCACTAAACACCTAATTGAGCCCATCATCACCCACCAAACGCCTAATTGAGCCCATCTAACTGCCGGTCAATCAGGAACGTGGGAAACACTAGAATTCTATTCTGTTCTTTACTATCTTGGACAAAGTCGCCATGTTGGAGTGAAGAGGATGATACATGCAAATGGAGAGAGGGGGGGGGGGGGATGTGTGTAGGTGGACGCATGTAGGCAAAAGGAGGGGGTAAGGGAGAGAGGTGTGGCGTAGGGGGTCACGCAAGGTGGTGGACGATGTCATGCATGCATGCAATGTGCTGGGGTGTCCTGCATGCACACAATGGGGAGAGGGAGGGAATTGCGGGAGGGGGGGGGATGTGCATGCATGAAAGTCACGCATACACACACAATTGGGAGAAAGGGGGGGCTATCATGCATGCGTGCAAGGGGGAAGGAGCGAGGTAACCCATGTGTACAATGGGGAGGTGTCAAGCATGGTCACAAGGGGGGAGGGAGGGGGTGGGGAAGGGTGCACATGTACAATGGTGTTGGGGGTGCACATGTGTGCAAGTGGCATGGGGGAGGGATGAGCATGCACACAAGAGATTGGTCGGGGGGGGGGGGGGGGGGGGAGGATAGGGTTGCCTATACATATGAGATGATAGGGAGAGGAAAGGAGCTGGCACATGTGCGCAAGAGGGGGCAGTCATGCACGTAAAGGTGGGGTTGTGCATGCACGTAAAGGTGGGGTTTCAAAAAGAGACACATTTGCACAAGGGGGAGGGGGGTATGCATGAAAGGGGCAAGGGGATTTGCACATGCATGCAAGGGGCATAGCATGTGTGCATGCATTGCAAGGGACGGGGGTTGGGGGCTATGCCCTGAGGGGGGATGGGGGAATGATGTTGTTGTGGATGTGCACAAGGGGGGCTTTGCGCATGCACTCAAAGGCGAGGGCATGCACAAGGGGTGGGGGAATCATGCATGGATGAGAGGGGGGAGGGAGGGGGAGGCACATGCACACAAGCTAGGTTTCCATGGGGGTTGTGTATGCATGCAAGGTGGGTTGGGGGAGTGATGTGCATGTTGCACATGTGTTGGTTTAGAGGAGCTCCTCTAAGGTAGAAGTAGTAACTTAGATCAAGACCAGGTGTTCAAATTTGCATGGCCACCTCTCTTAGTACTTCTCATCGATGAGTCTTCTAGATCCAACCTTTTGACCTAACAAGGTCTCATTTTCTATGATATATGACACACAAAAAACATTTCTTATGCAACTAGCTCACGGCTTAGTTTTTGTTTCTCTCTTCCAAGTAGCCTGCTTTTCAAAGCCTCCCTTTCAAAACCTCCTTCCTCATTTTGATCACCTTCCTCATCTTGATTCACCTTGCACCTCTACCATCACAAACATTAAGACTGACATCTTCTCCCAACAATTTTGAGGTTCTTCTTATCAGATCGTAGGACTTTACTTCTATGCATAGCTCATAATGCATCCCATTATTCCAACTGCAATGCATTGACATTGTTGGCAATTTTAGTCTTACAGCATATGTTTGCCCACACCGTGTATAGACATTACCAATTTGAGATTCATCCCAAAGCAATGCATTAGACCCTCAATTCACAATGTTGACAATCTCACGGGTTTGCGCATCTTCTTCTAGCATCCTCTTTATGTCCTATATAACCTGGGTCTTGAAATTATGCAACCAATTGGTGTTATCTATGGCCTCAGGCTTAAGCGAAGAGGAAATATTACTTCTCATGTCCAAATAGGGGAAAAAGGACTAGCAGGGCAAGATCCTCATTGACAACAATTATTATTGGCAATAACAATTATATTCCTAGTGATAAAGCTATCATTACGGGGCCAACAAGTAATGACACCAGCAATAGAGGGTCTTATATCAATGGTACCAATAATACTACAAGTGCTATTTTTTCCCACCAATTTTATTGCCATTAGTACCCCTTTTACGATGGTAATAAATAGATCTCCAGTGGTAGAGCATAATTCACCCCTTCAGTAGAAAATATTTCTTCTCGATGGTATTGGCAAAAATACCTATGGTAAGTGGTCGATTTCCTGTAGTTTTAGAATCGGCAATGTTTTTCCGTGAGTGCATGCATCATTTTGTGAAAAATATTTTCATGAGAATAAATCATAGAAAATTATAAAATGATTACATCAATATGTACTCCACAAATAAATGTAGCCAACACATGAAACAATGTAGAAATAGAAACTTGACACCCTTTCTTAACCCTCATACGTATCATTTCAATGGAGTAACATGTCAGGCATCGATTTCTTTCATTAAGCTTGTAAGTTGTAAGTTCAACACCTAAACTTGATTAATGATCCCCATGATCATTCCTAGAGCTAAAACTAAGTGCATAAATAGAAAGAACATAAAAATTGGCATTTTCACCAAGTTATGAGCATTTGAACATTTTGATAGATCCCTTGATTATAGACATATGTCTCAAGTCTACAAATAGACAAAAGTCAAGGTTCGTGACATAGGAAAATGGCTAGAGCACAGGACCGTGTCGGAAGAGGTCATGAATTTGCATCTCCATTGGGTTGTCATGTAGAGCAAGGTAAGTTTTGCAAATCATCTTTTTACTCCAAAACTCCATTTTCAAACTATCCAATCTAGACTACAAAGAATGTTGGATCTAGAATAGACAAAGATTTGACCAAATTCCATTTTCAAACTATTCAATCTAGCGTTCAAAGAATATTGGATCGAGTGTAGATGACATCAAATCTTTGTAAATCATCTTGACCACAAGAGGAAACAGACACATGCATTTTTTACAAAACCTATCCATTACATATATATGATCTCAAATCTAGGCACTTCTCAAACTTTAATATTAAATGCATCTTTGCAACGTGCACACGTGATCCACTCATGGAATACGATGACTTTGTCCCTTCTTAAAGCGAGAACCATGATGTGATGCTCCCTTCATTAACTTGGCATACTTGCCTACTCAAATGCTTTTCTGCTTTCAATACATCATCCCTAAGTTTGTTTCATGTAAACCTCTTCATCCAAAAATCCACTAAGAAATGCATTCTTCACAAATATCTAGTACAATCCATTTTGTCTGCTAGAGCACTGGTTTCTTCATAGTCTTGTCCATATTGTTGTGCAAATCCTTTTGCAACAAATCTTGCTTTGTGTCTTTAATGCTACCATCTAGATTATACTTAACCTGTAAAGCTATTTATTTTAAATTGCCTTCGTTCTTGCTTGTAAATTTACAATTTCCAAGTGTTTTGATACAAAGCATCTATTACTTCCTTCACTGCTTTCTTCCATTCTATTTCTAAACTACATGCATTCTTCATTCATTGCTTTCTACCATTCTGGCTTCTAAACTGCATCTCTTCATTCATTGCTTTCTACCATTCTAGCTGCCTGCTCTGCTGCTGCTACTGAACTACATTCTCAAAACACATTGGCTCTTCTGTTTGCATGGTAGTTGTCATAAGGGCACAATTTCTGCTTTCCACTTGTATATCTTTCCCTTTTTGAACATAAGACAACCTTAATGGTTGTTTCTTTCTTTAATAGAGATTTGAATTATTGTCCTCCACTTGTTCTTATTGCTTGTTCTAGCTGCTCCCTATTTTTGTTGTAATCATTTCTTGAGGTGCGGATGTTTTCCGTTTTCAATCCTTATCAAACACTACATCATCTCTAGATATTATGGTTTTCTATTAACTAGATCATATAGCTCATCTATCATATAACTAGATTATGGTTTTTTATTAGTCCATTTTGTTCTTTCGCTTGTTCTTGTTTCTCACATCAATATCCCCTTTTTTGTTATTATCATTGCTTGAGATAGGATGTTTTCCATTTTGAATCCTCATCAAATAGTACATCTCTAGAGATTATGTTTTCCTATTAACTAGATCCTATAGCTTATGGGGTTTTCTTTGTTCACTATAACCAACGATCATACATTTTGTTGATTTTTCATCTAGTTTCCTCATTTGATCATCATGGGAGGTCATGCAATGCATCCAAAAAAATGAGGTTCACCCTAAATCAAGAATATGCATCAAGAGCATCTTTTCATAATGTACTATTAAGGAAGGCAAGAGGGGTGGGGGTGATGAGGGGGGGCTTGTCGCACAAGGGCGAAGGGGTGTTGCACATGCCCACAAAGGGGGAGGGAGAGGGGATGCACATGTTGCCACGAGATGGTGGTGGCGGTGGTTTGGGGGGGGGGTCATACATGGACAAAAGCGGTGAGAGACTTCTAGGGGGTTTGTTGTCATACATGCGGGGGGGCAAAAGCGGGGGGGGGGGGTTGTTGGTCATACATGCATGCAAGAGGGATGGGAGCGGTGTCGCACATGCGTGCATTGGGGCGGGTGGGGATGTGTGTAGGTGGATGCATGCACACAAAAGGGGGGGTAAAGTTGGGGGGCGGGGGTGTCGCGTAAGGTGGGGGAGGATGTCATGCATGCATGCAATGAGCTGGGTGTCCTGCATGCACACAATGGGGGGAGGGAAGGATTTGGGGGAAGGGGGGGGGGATGTGCAGGCATGAAAAGGTGGGGGTCATGCATGCACAAGCAATGGGGAGAAACGGGGGCTATTGTGCATACGTGCAAGGGGGAGGAAGCAAGGTAACCCATGTGTGCAATGGGGAGGTGTCAAGCATGCTCACAAGGAGGGAGGGTGGGGGTGGGGGAATGGTGCACGTGTACAATGGTGTTGGGTGCGTGAATGTGTGCAAGTGGTGGGGGGAAGAGATGAACATGCACGCAAGGGATTTGGGGGGGGGGAGGGGTCGCCTATACATGTGAGGTGATAGGGAGAGCAGAGGAGCTAGCACATGTGCAAAAGAGGTGATAGGGAGAGGGAAGGAGCACATGTGCACAAGAGGGGGGGCCCCGCATGCACGTAAAGGTGGGGTTGCGCATGCACGTTGATGCATGCACGAAAAGAGACACACATTTGTGTAAGGGGGGAGGGGGCTACTCATGCAAGGGGCAAGGGGGTTTGCACATGCTTGATATGGTAGGAAAGTTGCAAAATTATGCAAATGAGAGCCTCCCTTTCTTTGTTATATGGTCTCAGCAAGGATGCTACACTTACAGTAAGACGAGGATAAATAGGCCTGACAAGGTTGGTGTTGAGGCAATGTTCAAACCCTTAGCAAAAATCTCAAAGGCATTTGCATATGCTAGAAGGACAATCCTTGTTGATGACTCCCCATACAAGGCTTGCATTAGCCCTCCATCAAATTGCATATTTCCTTCAACGTTTGATGTACAAGACAAGGATGATAATATTCTACTGAGAGAGTTGATGCCGTACTTACTACTTATATCAATGGTACCAAGAATACTACAAGTGTTATTTTTTCCCACCAATTTTATTGCCATTAGTACCCCTTTTACGGTTGTACTAAATAGATCCTCAGTGGTAGAGCATAATTCACCCCACTAGTAGAAAATATTTCGTATCCATGGTATTGGCAAAAATACCTATGGTAAGTTGTCGATGTCTCGTAGTTTTAGAATCGGCAATGTTTTTCCATGAGTGCATACATCATTTTGTGAAAAATATTTTCATGAGCATAAATCATAGAAAATTATAAAATGGTTACAACAATATGTATGCCCTAAATAAATGTAGCCAACACATGAAACAATGTACCAATAGAAACTTGACACCCTTTCTTAACTCTCATACGTATCATTTCAATGGAATAACATGTCAGGCATCAATTTCTTTCATTAACCTTGCAAGTTGTAACTTCAACATCTAAACTTGATAAATGGCCCGATGATCATTCCTATAACTAAAACTAAGTGCATATGTAGAAAGAGCATGAAAATTTGGCATTTTACCTTTTTAATATTCCTATTACAAGTTATGAGCATTTGAACATTTTGATAGATCCCTTGATTATAGGTCCATATGTCTCACTTCTACAAATAGACAAAGTCAAGGTTTGTGACATAGGAAAAATGGTTAGAGCATTGGACCATGTGGGAAGAGGTCATGAATTTGCATCTCCATTGCAGAGCAAGGTAAGTTTTGCACGTCATCTTTTTACTCCAATTTCCACTTTCAAATTATCCAATCTGGAATACAAAGAACATTGGATCAAGTGTAGACAAAGATTTGACCAAATTACATTTTCAAACTATTCAATCAAAGTACAAAGAATATTGGATCAAAGTGTAGACAACATCAAATCTTTGTAAATCATCTCGACCACAAGAGAACACACACATGCATGTTTTACACATAACCACCTATCCTTTACGTGTATATGATCTCAAATCTAGGCACTTCTCAGACTTTAATATTAAATGCATCTTCACAATTTGCACACATGATCCACTCATGGATTATGATGACTTTGTCCCTTCTTAGTGAGAACCATGATGTGATGCTTCCTTCATTAACCTGACATACTTGCCTGCTTTTCTACTTTCAATACATCATCCCTAAGTTTGTTTCATAAAAACCTCTTCATCCAAAAATCCACTGAGAAATGCATTCTTCACAAATATCTAGTACAATCCATTTTGTCTACTAGAGCATAGGTTTCTTCATAGTCTGTCCATATTGTTGTGCAAATCCTTTTGCAACAAATCTTGCTTTGTGTCTTTAATGCTACCATATAGATTGTACTTAACCCCTGTAAAGCTATTTCTTTTAAATTTCCCTATTTCTTGCTAGTAAATTTTACAATTTCCAAGTGTTTTGATACAAAGCATCTATTACTTCCTTCAGTGCTTTCTTCCATTCTATTTCTAAACTACATGCATTCTTTATTCATTGCTTTCTGCCATTCTAGCTTCTAAATTGTCGCTTCTTCATTCATTACTTTCTGCCATTCTAGCTTCTAAACTACATTCTCAAAACAGATTGGCTCTTCTGTTTGCATGGTAGTTGTTAGAAGAGCATAATTTGTGCTTTCAAATTGTATAGCTTTCCCTTTTTGAACATAAGATAACCTTGTTGGTTGTTTCTTTCTTTAAGAGAGCTTTAAATTCTTGTCATCCACTTGTTCTTTTGCTTGTTCTAGCTGCTCCCTTTTTTTGTTATTATCATTTTTTGAGGTGCATATGTTTCCGTTTTCAATCCTCATTAAACACTACATCATCCCTAGATATTATGGTTTTCTATTAACTAGATCATATAGCTCATCCATCATATAACTAGATTATTATCTTTTATTACTGTTCTTGTTGCTCACATCAATATTCCCTTTTTTGTTATTATCATTTCTTGAGATAGGATGTTTTCCATTTTGAATCCTCATCAAAGAGTGCATCTCTAGAGATTACAGTTTTCTATTAACTAGATCCTATAGCTTATAGGATTTTCTTTGTTCACTATAACCAACGATCATACATTTTGTTGATTTTTCATCTAGTTCCCCCATTTGATCATCATGGGAGGTCATGAAATGCATCCAAAAAATTTGAGATGCCTAATTTTTGGCTTATAACTAGCTAATGCTTCAAATGGTGTGTTAGCTAATACAAGTTCTATAGTAACCCATCCAAAAAGTGATTGGCTATGTGGGAGGGATTCAATCCCATATGAATCTAGCAAATGTTTTTTATTAAGCATTGCTCTAGCACTATCTACTAGTGTTTTGTTCTTTCATTCTACAACTACATTTGGGTATAGTGTATCAAGCTAAGTAATTCCATGATCTTTGCAAAAATACATAAACATGTGGACATATTTTCACCCCTTTTCTCTAATCTATTGAGTACGTTAATTTTTCTACCTATTTGGTTTTCTAGCTCGGCATTGAATTCGATGAATTTATCTAAAGCATTTGACTTTATTTTTAGAAACTAGACCAAACAATATCAATGGACAGCCATCCATGAATCTTATATATTAAAGTGATGCATTTACAATTTTTTTGGTGCATAACCCCAAACATCAGAGTGTAATGGACGTCAAGATTTGGATTTGATGACATGAACTACAAGATCCAAAATTGTTGATGCAACCTCTAAATAAGAGGTGATGTGGTAGTCACCTACCACATGTCAACTTTTGAGGAGGCTGTGACCTCTGACCTACAACGTGGCACTTTGTCGATGGGGCTTTAAGTCCAATTTTGCCCCATGGTGGTAGGGATTACCATGTGGGCTATGGCTTATGGACTATGTTGAATAATGAGGCTACAGAGAGCTATGGATGATGGACTATGTTGAATAATGAGGCTACGGAAGAAGTTACTATGGAGCCTGTGGTGGCATAGATTTGTTAAAGTTTAGTTGGCACCATAGTCAAGGTGGAGATTAAAGGAGATGGACTATGTCTTGGCAGTCAAAAGTCCTAATCTGCCCTATGGTGGTAGGGATTACAATGTGGTATATGGCTTATGGACTATGTTGAATACTAAGACTATGGAGAGCTCTAGAAGAAGTTACTATGGAGCCTGTGGTTCAATGAGATGGAAGGTAGACAAGCCTCAATAAGAAGGCATGCACCTATTGTAATACCACAACAAAATAAGGTAAGTTTGAAGATAGAGAAGAGAGGCCACAGCTATGGAGCACATAATAAATGATTAATTGTACCCCGGGTTAGTTGCAAAGAATGAATATACATAAGCCTTTAGGCTTAATATTAGGGTTTCTAATTCTTTTCCCTTCTTAGCACTCTATGATTAGTGCTTATCAAGAATGTTAAACATTGATATTGAGACTAATACTCAACACTAGTTCACTCTACATTTGTAACCTTGCATGCCTCCTTAGCCAAATTTTTGTACCATTGGAGCAAGTTCACTCTAACATCGATGGGCCCATGCCCACAAGATTCTTACTAGATCCACGCACTTCCTAATATTCCATCAGTAACTATAGCAAAATGTTGTAGTTTACACATTATCAAAGAAGTCTTAGGCCTTTGATTGGTTCTGAGAATGGAATGTGAAGGTAGAACTTGAGATGTGTTGGACACTAAAGACTTTTTGGACTATCAGAGGCAAAGAGTAAAATCAATGAGCTTTGATGCGTATTGCAATCGAGCTGAGATTATGTCAACTGTCCATGTCTAGAACATTGCAACAGAATGGGGTGGCAAAAGGGAAGCATCGGGTCAAGAAGGGGTTTAGCATGTTGAGGGGGAGGACCTCAAATGAGCATAGGTAGCCACGTGAATATCCTGAATCGAACTACTAGTCCCAATTACAAAAGAGATACAAAGGGGAAAAAACAACTACATTATTACACAAACACAATATCCAATACAACCAATAGCAACAAGAACGTTCAATCTGCACAAGGACTAATGATAAAAAGATCGTCTTTCGATCCCACTGGAAGACCACAACATGGGATCATATACACAATCTCTCAAGGATATGCACCAAAGAAAAATTTATACCTTGTCAAACCACGAAAGAAAGTCAATTCCATGTAGACACATGCGTCAAAGATGAAATGGATAGGCTCCTAACTTTGGTAAGCTTGGTGATTCAACATTCAACATACCATGATTGGAAAAATGGGCTCGACATTCCTACTTGGAGACTTGAACATCAACACACAACAAGATTCACCAAAGGAAGCACAATTGGCAAAGCTCATGGAGCAAAACCAACTATGTCTAGCAAACACAACTATATACAAAATCCCAAATTGATCACATATAGACAAATGCACCTAAAGAAAATAGCCACATATGCACAACCAAAGCCTAGTAGACTGTCCATATTAGCCTATCAATTACCATCACCATTATCATCATTCAAAACACAATAAAATACACTGAGACTCGTATCAATCCAACTATCGACACCAAATAGATACAACCTAAATCGACAACAAAATATGATAAAGACTACTATCAAATGAGAAACAAGGTTTCATCAACGTGAGCATATAAAGAAACAAGCATCACAACACTAACTTGCTATATTCCCAATATACTAAGAGGCAATGCACATGCACACTTGTGCATTCTTGTTTTACAATGGCCTTCGTAGGCCTCATGTTAGTTTAAATAATCCTATTAGCTTCTCCTTAACTTGGCTATGAGGTGCGCCCTCACTCTCCTGCATTGAGGCGAACATTCCCTACATTCCCTGCAGCGATGTGTCGACAAGGGCTACTTGGCATAATTACATAACTGGCATTGTCTAGCTTGTCTATCATCTCTTTTCCCCCTTCCTTTTTGGCTTCAGCTCATAAAATCTCTAGAAGTCTAAGGTTTCACTTGGATTTCTTGTTTTGCTCTAGAAGTCTAGCGGTTTGCTTAGATTTCTTGTTTTGGCCTCAAGCATGAGCTAGGTGTTAGGTTAGTATTTGTCTACTTCTCTCAAGCTAGTCAACTTCTCCTTAGTTTTTTTTTTTTTTTAATGCAATCTATCTAGACGAGTTTGAATGCTAACTAGCTTATTTTCATGTCAAGATGTCCTATTGTTAGCATTGTGATTGACGAGGGTGGCATTCCAATTGTTTTGATGCTTTGTCACTTGTTTTCATTTCATTTGCATGTCAATGCTACAATTTCTATTTTATGACATGTGGGTACCTAGGAGTGGTTGGCGAGCATATGGAAATTAAACTTAGTGGTTGGCGAGCATATGGAAATTAAACTTATAAAGAATGTGTTTGCATGTTGTCTTAGGGTTGAATTGATTTGGGAGAAAAGATAGATAAAGTTGGACTTCCTTTTAAGGATTTGAAGATCCTAATTAACATACTTCATGCAAACTCTTTATGAAGCATGATTTATAAGAAATAGAGATCATTTTTTATTCAAGGATACATGAGTTTTGACTCATAATACATGACTACATTTAGGCATCCTAATGTTTCAATGGTTTACTTAATGCCATACTTAAAAGTCGAAGCCCTATGGAGATGTGGCAATATTCCTCTAGGTTGCTTATAGATACTCTGTTGAATGCTAATGGCCACTTCTGACTAGTTACAACTTGGTAGTGAAGTTATGATTTTGTGTCACTCAAATCCGCAAATTTCTTTACTCCTTTTTGTGCACAATCTTTCTTTTCATGGATTTGTCTAAAATAAGCACCTAGAACCTTGAGTCCCCCAACTACTTTATTGCCCACGTTTTGATATCGCTCCCCTTTGCTATTATGACCATTACCAACCCAAATGCCTGTACTAACAAGAGGCTAGTCTAGGCCTTTGGGTAACCAATATTAGTAGTCATAATAGCAAAGGGGAGTAATATCAATGCGTGGGCAATACAGTATGCAATAAGTATAATTCTATCTTAGGTATTCTTGGAAGTTCACCATCTCAAAATGTGCACACCTACTCGTCGAGCCAAAAGGAGAAAAATACACCTCCTCATAAGTCTAAGTCGAGATGCCCTTTAATGAAACTTCCATAAAGACAACTAAACATGGCTCTAAGATGTGCATTTTTATACGTGTTCATCAAATAGGTACATGTGAAGTTCAAAAACACAACTAGCCACCTCAACCAACCAAGTGCATCAAATTAAGTTTTATAGTTTTAACTAACCACGTGGACAAGCTAAGTGGATCAAAAAGATGCCTTGCAAGACAATCGCTCTACTAACACTTTCATAACAAGTTGAATACATTCAAAAGGCCTACCCTGGAAGCTGAGAGAGAGAAGAAGAAGAAGAAGAAGAAGAAGGGGAGAGAGAGAGAGAGAGAGAGAGAGAGAGAGAGAGAGAGAGAGAGAGAGGGGGGGGGGGGGGGGGGGAGGGAGGAAAAAATGGGGATAAAAATAGCAAGCACCAATTGGATGAGGACAAAAATAGCTACCATAGAAGAAGAGGAAAAAGAAGAAGAGAGAGAGAAAGGGAGAGAAAAAAATGGGCACAAAAATAACAAGCACCAATTGGATGAGAACAAATTTACAACGCACTTGAATATCATCAAATACGCCAAAAATAGCATTTTATCATCCACCAAAACCAACCGACCACTGTAGCCTTTCCTACTAGTGATCCTTTCCGTCGGGCAGGCCAAAAAGTGTAAAAAAGTGTCCTCCGAATCAATTTTGGGCACTCATCCCCTCCATTACCGCTTTCTATTCAGAGATCTCTCTCTCTCTCTCTCTCTCTCTCTCTCTCTCTCTCCCCCCCCAACTATCGTCTACTCCATAAAAGTTAGACAAGGCTGAGCTGTCAAGCACATCGAGCACATCATGTACTCTTTTCTACTCGCTAAGCTATCCATGTATAAAGACACAAAAGGAATTCTTTGCTACAGTGAGATTTCGAGAGAAAAACAAGGAGGGACTTTCCACTTTAAATTTAAACGATTTCCCACGGGAGGGCAAGTCATTCCCGAAGCGAGCAAGAGGAATTGAAACGATGCTTTGACGTTTAACGTAAGCCACCGACATACGCCAGCTACAGTGTTTGACAAATAGAACACCGCAATAAGACTGAAATGCAAGGAACATTTTGATCAATGACCATAGTAAACGAGTCACATCTTTTAAGACAGCAGCTTCAAACATCAACCCTTAAGACAAAAGGGAAGGAAACCCGATCAGAGATCAACGACGGCTCTCGCGATCAGCCTTCGTGAAGGCCTTCTCGTAAGCTTGCTTCATTTCTTTGTAGTCATGATCCGTGGGCTTGTGGCCATAAGACAGCATCTCGTTGAAGCTCATCTTGTATCCACCGGCAGCAGAAGGCTTGGAGGACGCAGGGGAGGAAGCGGGCTTGAGAGCCGAAGTGCCAGAGCTCTTCTTGCTAGGCATGGCGATGGAGAATGCGAGTACTTTGCAAAGAGGAGAACAAAAGCCAAGCGACAGCTTACATCTTCTATTTTAGGGCGGGGAAGATGGCGACGCTTGGCGGGCACCCAGGCAGCCGAACACGGCACGTGGCGAGTGGAGATGGTGTGCACGTTGCAAGCAGGACGAGAGCAGAGCCAATATACCTGGAGCACCCAGGTGGCGAGTGGACATGGCGCGCACGTGGACATATGGCATGCAGGGGAGAGCATAGCACAGCAAGAGGAGCCAATACATGTGAATGTGAAATACATTGAGCACCCAAGGTGCTCAATTTGATGGACCAAGGCTAGGGTGGTTACATGATGCCCTCTTTCAAGCAAAAAGCACCAATCGTATCAAAAAATTGGTCAAATTGGGCGCAGGTGGGATGAATTTCTTTTAAGGAGAGCATTCACGTGAATGCTCTTCCGAGATTGTGGGCAAGGGAGCTCCCCGTCCGCTGGTGGGATGAATTTCTTTTAGGGAGAGGATTCACTTGAATGCTCTTCCAGGATTGTGGGCAAGGGAGCTTGGCTGCCCAACTCCCCGTCTGCTGGTCTCCACCAATCCTCCTTCCTCCACATAGCATTTGGAGAGTCGTTTCTCCACTGTGTCATGTTCCACCAATCCTCCTTTATCCACATAGCGTTTGGAGAGCCCAGTGTGTAAAAAGATTGCAGATATCCAACACGAAAATCCATGTGCCCTCAAACTGGGCATAGCTTTGGGTGGGCAATGGCGGTGTGTAATGAGAAGAATTTGACGTTCAATTTGAAATTGCTAGACAGGGCTATTGCTATTTTCGAGTCTTTACAATGTAGTGCTCGTCGTGTGGAAGCATCATCATGAAGATCTTTAAAAAACCCATCACGTCATGGACTTACAAGGATTTTTGGTATTGTAATGGACACGTGTGTGTGTGCACACGCGCGTGCGCGCATGCGGGTGTGCATCTTTTTAAACTGTAGCAATACTCAACACTTACACATATCAAAAATATGGAAACCGCAACACCTAAAAATATCCTATAGCAATGGCGCGCGCACACATCTTTTTAATCTCTGCAACAATACTCAACACTTAGCACATGTAAAAAATATGGAAACCACAACACCTAAAAATATGTTATAGCACATGGTCAAGACCATTTTCTTCTAGACAATCTCAAGCCTTCCAACCTTCGTGAACCACCTTCATCCTCTAATCCGATAACTAACAAGTTGTTGCTTTGCGGGTGTTTTGTAAGCTTATGCCATTGCACTCTCACATCAAGGAACAAGGCACGATAGCTGATCGAAGTGTCTTGTCCCTTGAGGTGTATGATAAACAATGTTATTCTGAGAAGACGATGCTCACAAAGATGGAGGTCCCACACAAGAGGAACCAACACATGGTATTATCAACAGAAGGCTAAGATAATCCACACCATACAAGGGGGAGACCACACCTTCCAAGGGATCAGCATTATTAAAAGCAGGCTAAGATGAGATCTAGGGCCATACAAAGGGGGTGACCATCCACTAAATAGAAGCCAAGTTTCCATCATCCACATTGAATCCCTATCCAATATCCACATCCACCAATCATATGAATGTAGATTTTAACCCCTGTAATGATCCTAATGTCTAAATCTCACCACAATATTACTTCCACTATCGGATAAATTAAAGAGTATAATTCATGCTTTAATAGTGTCACTATCTTAAGAGACAATCACTATGACACAATAAATATAGAAAAAACTTCTAATATAAGAGTAATATAGGCTCATTCCTATGGAGCTAGTCACATATTACAAACAAGCAAACTATCAACTAGCCAACAGAAGCCTACGGCCCTATTAACAAACAACTTGAGGAGTTATAACTAAAATATGACTCTCGTGAGAACAGTTCTTTAACACAGAGAGAGGTAAAATTGTGTAATAAGTTGCCTAGATACAAGGCCATTAACCACCTCAGATAGACCCTTTGTGTTTTGCCTATATCAAGGGGCACCTATTCAGGGGATTCATCCACCCAAAACCATCCAAACCAAACAACTAATTTGCCATGTTGTAGTTCATGCACTTGTGGTAGCCATGTTGCAAATGCATGGCAAGATCACCCCTCTAATCGTCCTTTCAAACTTAGAACCTTCACGAAGATGATGACCCTATTGAAGGTTACCCAACAGTCACTATAAGAAAGACAACCATATTTGGTCCAATTGATCTTGGCCTCGAATATCAGCAAGACACCTAAAGGGCACCCTCGACTCCATCAAGGCTTGTTGACATGCCCTCCACCAAATGATATGTGTAATTCAACAAACTTTGAGTCTAGAAGCTCGTCCTCCTGACAGATCGAAAAACACATCCCAGTGAGGCTAGCCATCTAGGGTCACATAAAGTAGCCCAAAGCCTCTGCCACAAATAGGAAAAGAAAGGGTGCTAGAGGGTGGCCTTGACGTATTGAGCAGGAGAGGGAAAAGGCCTCCCTTGTATGGTTCCCTATAAGCATCTGATTGGCGCTCCCCATGTACAAGGCCACAACACCCCAAATCTAGCACTCCAAGAAGCTCATCCCTATCATCATCTCATGTTGAATCCACTACCTCCCAAAAAGTGCAGATGTTGTCCAAGATGTTGTGCTTCATGTTCCCTTATGGTTGTCCTTTTAGGAGAATTTTGCTTTTGGATTGTTCCCCTAGTCGCTTAGCCAAGGTTGGATTTTCTTGATCTCAAAAGGGGAGACCACTCTAACATCCAATAGTGGTACTCAAACACCACTTTGGTTACCATGACAGTTGCACTCCCATCTTTTTGATATCTTACGTGACAAGTAGATAGGTTTTGTTCAGGAATGCAATCCCAAAAGTAGCTGAAGAAGGCCGAGGTTAGGCCATCCTCTCTTGGGCACTTTTGTGGGGAAGGACCTTGAGGTAGCCTTGAGGGCCCCCACAGGACTCCTCATCTTTGAATGGAAAATCCAATTATCTTCTCATGCCTTGAGAGACCTATAGAGGGGTTTGTGCCCACACGAATTTCCAAGCTTAGAGAACCTGAGGGGTCTCCTTCTTGAAATGGAACAACTGACTCTAGGGGGGGCGTCCTAAGGGTCTAAGTGAATCTAATCACCCTTGTCCCATAGCTATTAAAGCTCAGTCTTGTCCTAATAGATTGAGAATAGCGGTGTAAATAACTTTCTAATCGTCCTATCCCCCTACTAGACCAATCACGATTCACACCCTAGAGGAATGGTGAGAGAACGAGAGGGAGAGAGAGAGAGAGAGAGAGAGAGAGAGAGAGAGATTGGGGAAGGTGCCTTAGTTAGGAGGATGCTATAAGGTATTGAGACACGCATGCCAATCATCTTGTTCTCTCTCTTTTTGTTGAATGTTTTCTTCCATTGAGTCTCCCTCCTTGTCTTCAAGCATGCCTCACCAATTGTTAAATAGCTCAAGCTATATACATGTGTGTGTGTGTGTGTGTGTGGAGACAACACCCCTTTGCATAGTGAAAAGACAAAAGAGCGAAGCTAGACAATGGAATAGGACCAATTGCATTAATGAAAAAGTTTGTACAAGTCAGTGAATCCTTGCTTATAAAGGAAACCAGCAATGGGCCATTTTGTAGAAATGACTGTGTGGAAACTATATAGAAGTAAAGCTTGGATAAGTCGTGGCAAGCATCACTTTTATTGAAGAGGGGAGTCTACCTACCTACCACCATCCAACAAGAAAAACTTGGTGAGAACTTGCTTAAACCTTGGTTGGGAAGACAGGTATCATAAACACCCCTCCCTTTTTATTGGGGTCACAATAAAAATAGAAGCTTAACCACAGAGGATAGAAGCTCAAAGTAGACGTGATTGAAAGAGGATGAGCTTTTTAGGGAAAGGGTGTAGAATAGAAAGAGCTAATATGGAAGAAATTTTTTTTAACGGTAGGATACAAAATGGAAAAAGGGTTTAGATAAGTGGGTGTGTGAACGTTTTCTACTGCGAAGGGGGTTTGGAATAGAACAATTAACTTGAGCATTCCCTATGTAATCTTTGAGATGAGTTTAATGAAAGAAAATTTCAGCTTTAATCATGAGAATAAAGGGGAGGGTATGTAAGTTTTAGAGAATTAAAATTAATAAAAGGTTGGAGAGGAAAAAATAATCTTAAAAATAAATTCATTCTTTTAAATATAACAAGGATAAGGCACTATAAATAAATATTTAATAAATAGAGTAAATAATTGGGAAGAGAGTAGGAAGGGAAGTTTTATTAGAGTAGAAAGTAAGAAAGAGGGGAGGGGTGGTTTTGTTATAGTTATAAGCACATGTTTATAAAAAGAAGGTGGGAAGGGAAAGATATTAGGACTTTCTTTAAAAAGGTCCTATTTTAAAAGAGTAAAATAAAAAAGAGGGTATGAGAGAAAAAATTTTTAAGTTTTAGAAGAATAAATCAAAAAAATATGTAGGAGAAATGAAATTAGAGAATTAAAATTAAATAAAGAATTAAAAAAGGAAGAGAAGGAAGCGATGGGGGGATTTATAGAAAAAAAGGGGGGGTCTATGGAATAAACCTTAGAGTCTGTGCAAGGAGAGGGCACTTGATGTGATGGGTAGCATCGACAGTTTTGGAGGAGAGGCTTGTAGTGGCAGCTTGCAGGGCACAAAGCGGGATCATGTCACAGCAGCAGCGTGTGTGGGTAGCATGAGCACCAGAGCCACAAAGCAACCAATAAAATGCAAGACTTAGACTAGTTTGGAGGGGCACGAAAGTCGTAAACCTATAGCATGGGGCTATCTTGCGGCACGGGCAGGTGAAGGGATTGTAGCAGAACACTGCAAAGGCATATATAGTAGTGCAAAGGTGGGGAGACACGGGGTATGTCAGGCACACTCTGCGGCGCACAAGTGTAAGGAGACCAAGATGAGGGTGTACCTGGGATTAGCAGAGTTGAACGTGGAGGCCGACCAGACAACAAGTGGGCGTAGTTTAGGGACTGTACAGGTACGAAGGCAATGCCAAGCTAGGGGAGTTTGGAGGTCACCAAGATGGCGTGAAGGCAATAGGTAGTAGGCAGTAGTGAGTGTAGGAGAAAACGAGGGATTTGTGAATGAGTACGTAAGGCAAGAGGGTTTTAAATAGATAAATAGCAAGTCGGGAAGGTAAAACGTGTGATAGATGGAGCATCAATTTTGAGGGGATTTTAGACAATCGAGAAAGAACAAGGGTCAAATACCTTAGTAATAGGGGGGGTGTTCAAAAGGAATTTATATAGGTGGATTTAATAAGTGAGGTAGGGAGGGGATTAAGATAAGTGTGACTATAATTGAATGATTAGGAAGGGGGGATTAGTGAGAATAAAATAAGATAAAATGACATAGGGAGGGGAATTAAAAAGTTACTAGGAAATTTTTAAAAATATATAAAAAGTTTAGGAAAAAAGGGGCGGACAAATAAAGGAAGATAAAGGGAAATTTATTTTAAAAGACAAGGAAATTAAGAGAATAGTAAGGAAAATAAGAGAATTGGAGGAGATGGGGGGGAGGGGAGGGGGGAGAAAGAGAGAGAGAGAGAGAGAGAGAGAGAGAGAGAGCAGAGGGACAAATTAGGGGAAAATAAGGAAGTTTGAAGGGGGGGGGGGGGGGGGAGGGGAAACGGAGAAAATAAGAGACAATTTAAGGGGGAAATAAGGGAATTTGAGGGAAAAGAAATTAGGGAGATTAAGGGAAAATATAGACAGAGATTAAGGGGAAATTAAGGGAGTTAAGGGGGGATTAGGGAAAAGTAAGATACAATTCAGGGGAAAATGGAGTTTATTAGGGGGAAAATGGAGAAATTAGTGGAATTAGGAGATCATGCAATTTTAAAGAAAAAAAAGGGGGGGTTTTAAAAAAAGTTACAAAATATTATGGAAATTAAGAAAGGTGCTTGCAAGAGTGGGTTTTTTAAAGGGAATTTAGGAGAATAGGGGGGGGGAAGTTTAGAGAGAGAGTGAGGGAAATTTTTGGATGGAGAGAGAAAGGGGGAAAGGTAGTTAAAAAGGTTTCCAAGGGAAGAAAGGTAGTCTCCTTCACAGTTTCGAGGGGTAAGGGTTGAGGAGGAGGGACAAGGAAGGAGGAGGAAGAGCGAGGACAGAGTACGGAGGAGGAGGAGGGAGGAGGAAGGAGGAGGGAGGAGGAGGAGGGAGGAGGAAGGAGAAGGAAGGAAGAGAGGGAGAAGGAGGAGGAGGAGGGAGGAGGAGTGGGGTGGAGGAGGAGGGAGGAGGGCAGAGGAAGAGAGAGGAGGAGGGAGGAGGAGGAGGGAGGAGAAGGGTGGAGGAGAAGGATGGAGGAGGAGGGTGGAGCAAGAGGGAGGAGGAGGGAGGAGGAGATGGAGAAGGAGGGAGGAGGAGGAAGTACAAGGGTAGGGAGTGTAAGGGTAAGGGCATGCTAGAACATGATAGTGTAAGAGAGCATGGACACCATGGATATCAATCACATGAAACACAATAGTGAGATTGAATGCTAAACCCCAAAGAGTGGTAGCTTCATTCCTTTGAGAGATATTTATACATGTTGGTCTCTACACAATTTGTAGGTGCCTCCGTGATAGGACCTCTTTTGTAAGCGACCTTTTGGGTCTCTACACAAAGTGGAGGGACCTTTTGGTTCTCTACACAAAGTTGCTTCAGTAAACAAAAGAGAACCAACTTTGGCAAAAGAACCTCTCAAGAAAGAGGTATTATTTATTTGATATATATAGATGTACCCACCCGCAGCATTAATGGCTCACTATACTACCTGACTTTCATCAATGACTACAACAAATATTGTTGGGTCTATTTTTTGAAAGAAAGACCTGAAGTCTTTTCCATATTTCAAGAATTCAAAGCCATGGTAGAAAACCAAACAGGCAGAAAGGTCAAAGTCATGAGATCAAATAGAGGAGGTGAATACATGTCTTTAACATTCCTAAACTTTTGCAAAAGTAATGGCATTTGAAAGCGATTCACATTTGTAGATACACCTCAGTAGGATGAAATAGCTAAAAGAAAGAATACGACTTTATCATAAAGTACTAGAGCAATGCTCAATGAGATGCATCTTCCCAAACTATTTGTTTATTCGGCTTTTGACCAAACCAATTCAAGGTATGACACCTTATAAAGCATTTGTAGGATACAAACCATGAATCAGGAATCTCTACACATTTGGTTGCATAGCATATGACCACATACATGATGATCATCACAGAAAGTTGGATGTGAAGTCACGTAAATGCATCATGGTTGGCTACAGTGAAGAAATCAAAGCATACAAGTTGTATGGTCCCATTAACTAAAAGGTCATGATCTCCAAAGATGTAATCTTTGATGAAGAATCATAATTATGGAAAACATCAAATACACAAGAGATAGTCACAAAAATTACTTAGTCACCTGTAAAAAGGTCAATGAAGAAGAGCAAGAATTGCTAGAGAGCCCCTTAGTAGAGCAGTGACTCAGACAGTCTACTAGGGAAAGCAGACCACCAACAAGGTTGACATATGCTGAGAAAGGCACAGAGAGAGAGAAAGAGAAAGAGAGAGAGAGAGCTCATGGTTTTAAATCCAAAAATAGCCCTTAATGCTTTCTAGGCCACATGCTTTTACCAAAAAAGGCCATGCTGCCTAAGATTAATATTCTCGAATATATGCTTGCCTAAAAAGCAAAGCACCCAAAATGCGACCAAATATGGCCATACGTATAGCACCACTCTTTGGCACTAATGGTTGTGAACACAACAGCTATCATGTACCAAGGTAATACCAAAATTTGCACACATGCCACCATTGCATAGCATTAAAGTATGATGAAATCTCATATTTCTTGCCCAATTCGGAAAAGTCAAAAGGATAAAATCATAAAATTTAATCAATTTAACATTCGTGAAGTAATTTACGAGATGTAGTAATGGTTTTGAGTTTTCCAACTACGTTAGTTTCTTTAATTTGATGATCATATAGTCCCTAACTAAATTATATTGATTTTTACAAAAACATTTCAAGATAACCCATTTATACATGATTTCTAGATAGACGATTGCCCTTAATTTTTCCTTTGATTGCCACTTTAATTTTTTATAGATAGATGGTTGCCCTTAATTTTTTCATTGGTTTCCACTTGAATGCACATGGCTTGTCGTAATATTACATACTGACTCCTCCTTAAGGAATTAGATATCCAATCCAATGCAAAATGAATAGCAAGATGGAATATAATGATTGCAAGTGTGAAGGATGTTACTAACAATAGGTGCAATTTGCAATCTTAACATACTAGGTGCCTAGCAACTTAATTGCTTTGGTTCTTGCTGAACCCATGTTTGGCTTCAAATATGTTGCAGTGATAGTTGTGATAATGATTGGCATGCTCTTGCTTTAGTAGTTGAGAATTCTACATATAATTAGAGTGCAATACGATTTAATGAGAAGCTTTGTTTAATTAAATGTACACATCAAAAGTGAGCAACTAAATTTAGCTAAGATTATTGTCTAGGCTTTTATATAGTTACTTTCTCATGAATGAAATGAAGCTATGCTATACATCAAGTTTTTTAAATTCATCAATCAAAAGTAGCAAGATTCTTGTAAACCTTTATTAAGTCTAGTTGAAGAAGCCTAGTCATTTTTATATTTGAAGAAGACTAGTCATTTTTATATTTGAAGAAAACTAATCATTTTCATATTGTCTTCCTTTAAGAAGAGGTCCCATTTAGTGAATTTAAAACTGTGCCATCCATACATGAATGCACTTGGGTGAGTCAAGGGAGAGGGGGAAGGGAGCTTAGGTCCTTTCTGTCTTTACTGTAGTTGATTATTTTTTAACCTAGTTTTAAATTTTGACCTTTGATGGTAAGTTTTGAATTAACTTTACATTATTTAAGGTTTTATACATATTTGTTTATTTATATTTATATTTATATATATATATATATATATTATATATATATATATATGAACTTTATAAAAGATTAAAAAATAGGCTGGTATATAAGTGAAAACTTATTTATATATTGTCATATTTAAGTCTTAGTGAGCAAGACATTACACTTACACACAAGTCAAAGCTTGTCCGCCTAGATCTACCAAGTCATGACATCACAAGTGATGATCACACCCATCCATGTTGTCAACACCCCAAAAGCAAGTCTTCCTCTTGGGAATAGGTAGCCATTATAGGTCTCCCATTAACCCTAAGGAGGATGACAATCAAAGGCATAATTGATTGAAGACATTATCTGATGTATTCGATGGGCACAATAGGTGTTATTATAAGTGAGTGAAGTTGACACATATGTTTGCTACCTCATGAACAATTAACAATGTCTTGTAACGTGATCTAGTTGTACACTTTTTAATAGCCATGCAAAACTCTTTTGCATCACTAATGTAGAGTTTACAAAGTAATGATGTTCTAGTATGTTGCTAGTAAATATAGTGCTATGGTACTAATTGTTGCCTTGCAGTGTATATTGGTTATAGGAATCCATAAGTAATGATAATATTTCATGGGCTTTTCTTGTAAGACACCTATACTCGATGTTGTGGTATGGTATAGCAATGAATCACTCGCTAGCATGTATGGATCTAAATGATAGAGAGATTATTATTTTAAAAATATTTATAATGCCATTATCATGGTTAGCATTCCTAAATACTTGATGTTTTTCCAATGTCACCCAATGGTTGGTTGTTGGGAGGGACACCCTTGAACCCTAAAGAGGTTCGATTTCATGATCATTTCTTGGGGGATTCCTATGGTAGGCATAGGGCATAGTTGCACTCCATACATGCGACATACAGACATGTAAATACATGTGTGTGTGCATGCATGAGTGCTCCATGAGTGTGCTATTCATGCATACACATGCATGCATATATATCTACATGCATGTGTGTGCATGCATGTGGGGAAATTCATTAATTGAAGACATCAAGATTCTCCCTAACCTTTTATCAACTTTGCATGAAGAATCTTGACTAAAGTCAATTTTTATTAGTTTATTTTAAGAAGTCCCATTCACCTAACAAAATGGAGTGCACACAAACATCGGTACGTGAATGCACTTTTTCCTTTTTTCATATTAAACAACTTATTTGAAACCTACCCAACCAACAGATCTTTGAGTGACTAATCTGTGAGTATAGGCCCCCAAAAGACTCCAAGCATACCTCTCATGCGAGCATGACAAGGTTTATGCTCCATCAAAGGACCAAAACTAAGTTAGAAGCTTTGAAGGTTAGTGGCTTCAACATTTGAACCCATGGCTTGAGCAATGAAAACCATTAGGCCAAAGCTCTAGAGGTAAAAGTGTTGATTCTTTGTTTACCTATCCCTTAGGGTTGAGGCTTTGAAAAGTAGATATATAATTTTGGGTTTTGCTCATGAAAAGAAAACGTCCATGCATGTATGTGCGGGAGATTATGTACATTTTTTTGGGAATCAAACCAACCACCACCCCTCCCTTCAACACTCGCGCATCTGCACTTGCACCCCAACTTTATGCTTTCACTCACACCTTTGAGTCGGGGAATCAGAGATAGAAAGCATTTTTCTTAAGAGATGCAAAAACCTTCTAGCGAAAATTTTAAAGGTTTTTCTATTTTAAAAGTTAAAGGTTATTTCCTAAAAATTGCCATTCACTTGACATTAAACCTTAGTTTTTCGTGAACACTCGATCGGACTCCTTGAAGTGGCCCGAGGGTAGTCTAGCACCCCAATGATCAAAAGCATCAAAAATCTCTTTTTTTCCCCATACCCATGGTCCACTAGGACGGACACAGCTGCCCGGGGACCTAACCTCTCTTAGCAAGATTCAAACGAGGACAGCCACATGTGTAGGCATACTTTATACCACTTGAGGTGCCCGTGCTCCTCAAACGCATCAAAAGTTGAGTGCAAATTATTGAATAGATATGACAACCTTTCAAATTCGCATGAGCACGAGTGTGTCACTACTAATGTCCCCCCTCGCCCCCCGCCCTCCGCTCCCCTCTAATACACTTAGAAGTTATTCCCATGCAAGCCGGTGCAGTGGTGGAGTCTTTTCGTCTGAGCACCGGTGGCCAATTGGACATCCCGGGTGCTTGAGGGATTCGTTTTAGCACCAGGTTGCACTTCTCCATATGTCATTTTCACTAAGGTGTCATTTTGACTCAGGTGGGTGAGGGCACCGCACCTATGCAGGGACTCCTTGTGTATGGTTGGGCAAGCTAGAGAGGACGAGGACAAACAACCTTTTGACCTCATAAACCGTAGTTGATGAGGTAACTAATCACTAGTAGGGTTACCTCATCACTAGTAGAGTTACCTCAGCAACCATTAACGATGCCTTCCATGCAATACGATTTCGTTTCGCCAGCTCCATTGATTCCCGCACTGTCATCGTCCACGCTCATGTTCCATTCCGGACGATCAGCTCAGCTCAACAGTTTTCGCACATTGCACGCACTGCATGCACTATCATTCAACGCTTGTGGATTGACATCGCAGCTGAATCTTATGTTACTTGCCGAGTCAGAAAAGCTCAGCTTCCACTCTCCTTTGGAAGCTCGCGATTGGCAATTCGATTGATCCAGCTCTGCATGATGCAAATGCGGCGGCGCGTAAGGCTCGGATCCTTGCTGAAAGAGCTGCAATTACTGAAAGAATAGCGTTAAGCTGGTCACATGCCACAGGCGTTAACCAGCTGGCAACGGAAGCATTAAGAGGAGGGCTATCCCAGTACAGGAGATGCAGCAATGGTGAAGTAATCGCAGCAGTTCAAAGAAGCACTCCCGAAAAATCACGACAGTTGTCTGGTCGTCAACGTCTCTTTTAACGTTGCGTGAGCGAGGCCCGCAAAAATGGTTCAGGCCGCTCTAACAGCTCTCGATACATGGATGGCAAGAGATTGGAGAGAGCGGGAGCGCGCTTGGCGACGGGAGAGGGTCAAATGGAGAGAAGAGGAACTGGCGTTTCGGGCCGAGGAGCGCAGAGTACGCCAACTAGAGCGGCAGTTCTTGGACTGGAAAAGGAGGTTCGTTATTTGGAGATCGTAGGAAGGAGGTTTTCCTCTTAAGATCCCGCTTACGTATGTATTCGCTTGGGCAGGTGTAGAGACGAAGATATACGACAACGGAGAGTAGAAAATTCTCGATATCTTTGGAGCAGGTGAGCGGTTTGCTTTCCCCAATGAAGTAAACAACTCTACACATGTTGGCCCCCTTTCCCATTGCGTCCATGCAACATGCACACCCTGATTTGCGTTTAGCAATTTCGCTGTCATTTTATTTCCGAAATTGCCTTTCAGCCTAAAGTCAGAAAATTTTCTACAGTCAGATGATTTAGCTTCTTGCTCTGTGTCGGAGACTGAGAGAAGAACAAAAACGATTGCACCAAAGCTGTCTAACATTGAAAGGAAAGATAGAGTACGAAAAGGTAGAAAATTAGAATTGGAGAGGAGTTGCAGCGAAGATGGATGTATTCAGGACCGCAGATCAGAAAAAAGATGAGGCTTGGGAGGCTCCAAACACACACACGGATCCAGAAAGTGGGTGTGTGAACGTTTTCTTCTATGATTTAGCTTGTGCTTGTTTAAGTTTAACGTCTGAATCTCAGTTCATTGTGAACTGTCTGATAGTGGTGAGAGTTTTAGCGTTCAGAAACTGTGAAGTAAGAGCAGAAATGGGCAAGAACTAGAGGAGGAAGAGAAGAAGCCAGAGTTATCTGGATGTCACAGTACATCACAAAAAGGAGGGCAAGAGCTTCCATGCTATATATTCTATTGTGCTATATATTGCACATCTAGCCCATCTCGCTTGGGATGTGTGTTGTTATTACCAACTTGGACCTTCATCTTTGACATGCTAAGACCCTTTTCAGCCATGCTTGTTTTCTGGGAATCACTTTAAACAAGTTGCTCTTTCAATTGGGTTTCAATGTAGTCTAGTCAGTGGGCCACCTGGGACGGGTCAACTATTCTTTCTTTCTTTTTTTGCAAAAATAGACTTCCATTAAGTATGAAAAAAACCCGCTCGAGCAAGCTTAATGCGGTAATACATCATGGCATGAATGAAAAAAACTCCTCAAAAAGAGAGACAAAATAACCAAGGTTGAGGCTGAAAATGCCATCTCAACCCTGTGGAAGACTCAAAGAAGAAGCTCAGAAGAAGGGGCAGTCCTTCCATTCCCTGACAAAAGCAGCACTCCTATCAGAAATTGCTCGAGAGGACCCTTGCATGCCCATCCAGATGGCCATCAGTGAACTGTTCTTTTAATCTCAAAGGTCTAAAATTCCTTGTACATTTGTCCCGAGGTATGTATGTATTGAGTCGGATGATTTCAATGAACTTATTGAGTGTGAGATTCTTTTTGGGGAAAAAACAAGGATACTAAAAGTAGGGAAAGCTTTGAAAGCAGGAAATAGAGAATTGGAGAAGAGCAGAGGAGAATTTCCATGTAAGTCGAGTCAGGGGGGGCAGAATTAGAAAGAAATTGAGTTATACAATGAAACTGTATAGTCCATTTTGCTAGGAACTTTTGCCTGTTATAATCAACCAGATGGATCTTGCATAAGTAGGTACTAGAAGTTCCTTTCATCCAGTGCTTTTAATACTATGTCTGAGGTTCCCTTAAAAACAAGAAGTTCTGTGACTCGGTCTTTGTTTTAGTCTGGGTGTTGACAGGACTTGGTAAATCATAAAGTCCTGTACAGGTGTCTTTGCCCTTGCTCCTGTCTGACCATGATTCGTCGGCCTGGCAATTTGTGGATAATTTCGAATCCAATATTTTTATGTGGGGACAGTTCTGACTTTGAGGAGCAAAACATGTGCAGAAAATGGACAAGGAACGGTTGAGAATGGAAAGAAGGAAATATAGAACTTGGAGAAGAGGGGAAGAAAGAGGAGAGTAAGGAAGGAAAAATGAGTAACCCGGATGTAAGAGCCAGGAAATGATGGTGGGAGCTCTCATGCTGTATACAGAGTTTAGCTCATTTTTCATGTGATATGGGCATGTTTAGGCTTAGCAACTTGGATGTAAGAGCCACACCGGAAGCTCTAAGACTGTATACACGGTGCAGCTCATTTTCCTTGTGATATGAGTCTCTCGCGCTTAGCAACGTGAAGCATTGCTTCCATCCTGTTAAGTGTCTCACGTTTCAAATGCAGCGGGAATTGGAGGAGAGTTGAGAGTCAAGTGCTGCTTCAGGCTTGGCTGTCTTTAAAACAATTGGAGTCTTTCTTTGGGGAACAAAAGAATTGTACTCTCTTGTCTATGGTTTTTGTAAGGTGAATATTTCTTTCATGAAAATAACCATGCCACCTAGCTTTTGCCATTATGTTTCGTTAAGGTTGGAACCTGAGGCTTGATGCTTCTATATCGCAAATGACAGCTAAATTGTTTGTATCCACACAATTTGGTAGGGGAAGGTGCATCAGCTTTTTTGCATTTGCCATGTTTTTGAATAGCAGTTCTCTTTAGTCATATGTGGTATTAGGATCTAAATGGGTGGTATAACTGGGTAAGCCCTCTTATGGAGGTGAGAGCAGGGATTGTTGTTTATTGAAATTTTCAGATTTCATGTCTATACGACTATGTACGTAATACATGATAGGAATCCTATCTCTCGGAAGCTCATTGTTCTGACAGGATCTGCATGTTAAAAATCAATGCTCCACTCTCATGTAACTGCGCATGTACTGGCTAGCTCTACTTTGTAAGCCCCCATTTATGGGGAGAAAGCACCGAGTAGCACGGATGCCTAGGGTGTTCCACTTTAGACACTAACAGGAGACCAAGTGTGGCCTGATGGTTAGAGGTACGAGTGTTAGGGTCCAGGGTAGCGCCCCAGCAGATGGTATGGTTTCTTAATAGGGGGGTGGTTTAGTCGGTGAGCACCAACCAACCTAACAAGGGCTATATAATGATAGCCTAGATAGGCCATCTGGATTCACTTTCTACTGCCCTTGTATTCGCTCGACATATAACCTCTGCCCTCTACAATTTCTAGCAAGCCATCGAAGCTTCTTCACCAAAGCACACAGTTGGGAAGCACGGCTGCCATCTATTTGTAGTAATACAGTTTTATTCTCCTCTCTCTCTCTCTCTCTCTCTCTCTCTCTCTCTCTCTCTCTCTCTCAGATTTGACATTATGTACTTTCACTTGCATTGTATTGCGTAGCACTTAGATGATATTCGACGATGCCTCTTCTTTGTGGCACGTTGATTTTGTGCTATCTTGTATGCAGAGTTCTTGATGTCCCATGGGCCCATTTTGGCCTTTAGTGGACAATAATACACTTTCTTTCTTTCTTTCTTTCTCTCTCTCTAGCCTCTAAGCAATGCGCAGAAAGGTGCCGCTAGCAGTGTGCCTTAGCGCGCTGAGGTGCTGCACCGCCTCTCCTCCCTTGCAGTAGTAGCGCCCCGCGTAGGACGTGCAGCCAGCAGGTGCAGGTTCAGGTCAAAGCTCGAGGCTCGGCTCCAGACTTCGAGGGTCGCACTATAGGTCACCAACAACAACTTGAAGGGGTTTCTTTCAGCAACAAGAGGTCACGCATTGCAGGCAGGGCCAGCGGCTTGCATTTTCTCCAGGCTGGGGGCTTTTATGTAGCAGCTGTATGGTATCAGAGCTTTGACTCTACACAAGAAGTGTTGACAGTTCTTTTCTATTTGCAATCAGATTTGGAGATATGGTTCAACCCACAGCAAGAGTGCGACCCCTACCATTTGGCTTCGAAGTAAATCTAGATGACACCCTCTGGAAGTTCAAGATGAAGGCTATTTTGACTTCTTATGAGCTATGGGAGATGGCATTTGGAGTGGACGTGATGCCAGTTCCAAAACTAGATCCTGCTGATGTAACAAGGGCAATCGTAGCAACTGCTACTGAGATCTTAGCATGGAGGAGAAGGGATCCTGATACACTGTCTTCTATTGTCACCAGTGTCAAAACTTTGATTCAACATGTCCCTACAGCTGCACAAGCATGGATGTTCTCAAGAACCAGTATGAGATTATGAATCAGATGAGATCCAGAATCTCAAGAATCAGCTTGCATTGGAGAAACTATTTGAGTCTGAAGCAGCTGAGCAGTTCATCACAAGGATGAAGAACCTACGACCGAGGCACAACAGCCAGGAGGGAAAAGGAAAGGGAACAGGCTGTCTATGACAGCCCAAGAACTGCCCAAGTATGGGCAAAAAGCCTAGTAGCCGCTGAGCCTTTTTAAGGCTGAATGGAACCCCGATGAAAGGGAAAGGAAGAGAGGAATAATGGACTGGAGGAGGTTGAGAAGTTCCAGCTAGTAGGGCAGTACTGCACCCTCAATGAGGGATTATGAGGAGGGAAAGACGTCCAGAAATGGCTGGAAGAGAGTTGAGGAGGCTTGCAAATAGGCTGAGAAAAGAGGGAATGCAAGAAGCAGAAGGGCAGCATGAAGCAGAGGTGGAAGCTCCAGCTTGTTGGCAGAAGCCCATGGACTCGAGGAGAAGATGGAGAGGCAAGGGAAAAATACCGGAGGGGAGAAAGAAGAGCAGCAGAGAGTGGAAGGGGGAATGGGCCAGCAGCTCGTTGAGCAGGAGATCACTTCACATCTGCCATATATGCACCTTTCGAATTGATGATTCCTTCGTGTGATGCTTGTGATCCAACTGATTCTTACACAAGAACACAATCATACCTTTTGAATTCCATGATTTGTGATGGTAGGAGGCATTCCCATTCAACTGAGCTGCAGCAGTTTTCCTACTAAAGGGAATAATTATGCTGAATAGAATTCATTGGATAAACTTGCACATTAACAGATCCTCTTTTAGTGTTTTAAGCATCTGTGCATCATGAGGCCTATAAGTCGAAAAGAGTATCAATTTCGTGTGCACATTAAGGGGTATACTTCAACCTGTAGAGGACCAAGCTATTGTGCAAGGGGTTGATGAATCCTGGCCTTGGTTCACTCCAGCCGCTGCAACGAGTTCATGGTAACTGGGAGGGGCAAAGATAGCTAGCATTACAGGAGCTTAGAAGATGTCAAGATCCTTCTTGCCTTGCTGCAACTTCTGAGATAGCAGTTGACAGCAATCTCACTGCCGTCCTATCATGTGCACGGATTGGTATCTGGGGTACACAAGACTAGCTCAAGTAGCCTGGGGAGGCTTAGGGATAGGCAGGCTTGATTCTCAGTTGAGTGGCAAGGGTATGAACCAAATTCGGGCTTCACTATTTTTGGCGCATTGGGGCCAAGCCTATAAAATGAGCCCAGGGGTTTAGTTTCCAGAGAGCCGATGGGAGCAAGTCTAGTTCCCTAGTGCTAGGCCTGATCTTGGATTGAGTCACGGACGCAGGCTTGCATTTTAGCGTAGCCCAAGGCCCAGCAACTGATCCAAGGCCTCTAGGCGCCACTGGTGGTATAGGACACCAAGCTGGTCAAGATCTAGGTGGGAGTTTGTGCTAGTAGCTCAGCTAGTGGCTCGGGGGGGACATCTTCTCATTCGGGATCATATCCCATAGGTGTCATGGTTGGGTGGTGAGCAGCCTGCTTAGATTCCTCATGTTTGGTGTGTTCTTGTGTTTGTTTGCAGGTTGTTTGCAGGTCAGAGGTTTCAGGAGCGCTGGGGTCGTGTCAGTTGGTATCAGAGCCAACTCCTAAGGTATGAATCCCTGTTGCGAGAGAGATTGGACGTGATTTCCTCCAGGTATGATTCAAATTTATGGTGATACCCTGCAAGTTCTTGTTGATTCATCAGTTAGGGTGGTTGAGTGTCTGGATTGGGATAGAAGAGAGGCGAGAGAGAGCCCAGGTGAATTCACTGCTAAGAGGAGACACTGAGGGTCTCAAGAGAGAAAGATGGTGCAGCTAGGGAGTAGAGGAGAAGAACTCGTGGAGGGAGGATAGGTGCGAGTAGAGCTGTGTTAGGAGGAGAGCAAGGCTTTGGCGAAATCTAGGAGACCACGAGCGCCCAACTGGCCGAGAGCATTAGAGCTGGAATTGATGGATGAAAGCAAGGCACTGGGCAAGCGATTGGGGCTGAGCAGCACTTGATGCTTGGGAAGCTAAAAAAAGAGCCAGGCTTCCAAGTTAGGCGGGCTTTCCAAAAATCCTGGCTTTCTAAAAGCCAAGGCTTGCCCAGCCTATAAACCTAGCGGCTTCTTTCCAGTCTCCAGCCTGAAGAATCACGCGCCCCTGCTCTCACCTCAGCCGCCTTCTCCACCGGAGTCCGTCAGCCAAGCCCGAGGGTGTCTGCCAGTTCAGATCAGCGGCCTCTTTCCTCCATCTAGCCTAGCCGTTTTTCCCCTTCTCCTATCCTTGTGACGGCCTCTACTTTGATGCTTACTCCTAGCCTCGAGCCCGCCCATTGCTCCTCTTCCCTAGACTACTCTCTTCACCAAATTCAGTTCTAGTCATGGTGGATTCAGTAGAACCTAGGCTTGCAGAGGGTGATCAACATATGGATTACCACAAAGGGGACCACCAAGGTCTCTACGATGATTTGATTACAAAGACTACCTTCAATGAATTCACCACGGCTCTCGACGCAAAATTTGAGCTGGTTAATTTGAATCAAATGGGGTTGATGCAGCAACTCCAAGGGATTCAGGATTCTATCACACTTTTTACCAGCACTGTTCAAGCACTCACACATGTTGATGCTTTAGCTTCAGTGTTGGGCCCGAATATTACACCAGATTCTATCCCAGAGATCATAAATCTAGGACCAAGGAAGAGGTGGACACTTGGTTGCACAAGTGGCAAGTACACTTTCAGTTTCACCCTTATCCTGATGAGAAGAAGATGCAACTTGCAGCAGGGTATTTATCAAGGAAGGCATTACTTAGGTGAAAGGAACTATGACCGAAGCCCTCCTCATGGATCGAATTTGAAGAGGTCTTCAAGAAAGAATTTCTGAAGAAACAGGAGGATTATGATATCGTTGGCAAGCTCAAGGCCCTCGATATGTCC
This sequence comes from Dipteris shenzhenensis, assembly GCF_047967505.1. Classification (NCBI taxonomy): domain Eukaryota; kingdom Viridiplantae; phylum Streptophyta; class Polypodiopsida; order Gleicheniales; family Dipteridaceae; genus Dipteris; species Dipteris shenzhenensis. The sequence goes on from NC_141605.1 coordinate 10,936,735, forward strand.
AAACTGAATTTAACTTTTGAAGTTTATCTTCAGAAGTTTCATGATTTGCAGACCAGAGCTACAAAGATGGACCCTGTCACCTTACTGGCTTCTTTGTGAATGGTTTTCCTGACTCGTATAAGCTTCAGATCAAGAACAACAAGTGTACCACTTTGCATGAGATCATGAACTATGCGCACATCTATGATGATACTATGGTCAGCACAAAGGAACCACTACTGCCAACACGAGTGGAAAGAATAAGAGGAAGTTCTTCCAGTCAACAACTGGTACAGGGGAGTCGAAGTCAGTTGACAACGCCTCCAAGAAGAATTCGACTCAGACGAAGAATGGTCGAGCCCGTTTCCTACACACCCTTCAGCTAAAGAAAGGACGTTATTTTATTTGTGAAGAGCGGGGCCACACATGGAATGATTGTCCTAAGCACAAGAACCAGATGCAAGCTCCATGCAGGCCAAGGAACCAAAGCTCCGAGAGCTAACCAAGCATTGATGACAAATATTTTTGTAAATGTCATAACCTACCCACTTTCTTGTAATTGCACTTTTAATAATTTGTTATTTGGTCCCCATGACCTTTTCCGAGCTTATGGAGAAGTAACGGACCAAAGAGTTCACATTCCCTTTGACCTGGGCAGCTCTCACAATTTTGTGAACTATAAATTTGTGCAGAAGATGGGGCTTTCCACGACACCTAGCGATCACACCTACAAGGTGTAGCTACCAGCTGGGAAGCAGTTTTGGGATCGTAAGATCGATGAACTTTCTATCCAGATTCAAGACTACACAACACTCTTATGTGCTATGTTATGCACTTCGAACATGTAGACTTGTTGATCGGAATAGAGTGGTTTAAAACCCACGATATTCGGATTGGATGGAAAGACCATACACACTCTTTTTTGGACAAGGACACCCAATTTTGTATTCACTGTGATGATATTCCCTCTTCTCAAGGACCTATTGTATCTATGATGCAACTTCGGAATATATTAAACACTTCTCATTGTGATGTGTATCAGTGTGTTTTGATTCCGCTTTCCTCATTTGTTGTCTTTGTTAATAACAAAAATGATTTAAGCGTGTTTAAACACCGAGAATTAAGAACGTTGTTAGATGATTTCACTGATGTATGAAGGCACATGGTGGAAAGGGGAGAGAGAGAGAGAGTAGGCTAGCGAGAGAGGAAGTGATACTCAAAGAGATACATAATGAACTGGAAATGAAATGACTAGAGCAATGAACCAAAATGAAAGTACTCATATGTGGACCTAAGAGCTTGTAGCTTGATACTTGATTGATTTGACACAAGACAAGTACAACTCTTATATAAGAGCACTCAAACACATATGAACACCTATGCATATGGGATAACTCCCAATGTGACACATGGCATCAATAGGACACACTACACTAGAACTCACACTAGAACATACTAGAATACAACTTGGCTTCATATTCTAACACCCCCCCATGAAGGCAAGGTGAACATGACAGTGACAGGTCACGGTATCTACTACTTTGTGCAATGTTTGAACTAGACATGGCTCTCATGCTAACTCAGAGGCTGAAGTCTGAGCATGGTTCAGAGGTCGGACTGAGCACTCACATGGCTTTACATCCCAAACATGACTCAAAAGGCTCATGTCTCAGCATGAGTGCATGACCAACTCAATGGTCTAGGAAACCAATGCACCAACATCCTGGAACTCATATGCTAGGCCTGATATCTAGACCCTATCAATGCCAATACATGGCTCCCACAGTACATCCCCCTCTTGACTCCAGGGACTAACTAGGAGCATGGATCCACACACCATAAATATAAAAGAAATGCATCATTTTAGGAGGACTATCCAAGGTAGAGGACCTTTATTGACTCTTCAAACATTCATTTTAGAGGGATTACTCAAGGCAGAGAACCTTTAACTCAAACAGGTAAAAAATATTTAAAAAATCATTCATTTTATGCATAGCAAGGGCAGAGACCCCATGAGCCCGAAGTAGCTACCACACAAGAGTGTGCACATCCAAATGTGAAGAGGTATGTCGGTGAAGAACCAGGCAAGGATGCCCTCGAATGATGTGTCAATGAAGGCCATATGGGCAGCTACCAAGGGAGATCACGTCATGACTCTCAATGTGCCGATCAGAGAGTCACCGAATGCAAAGAGAGGCTTTAAAAAAAAGAGCAAAAGTGCTCAAGGGAGTCGCCCAGTTGAAGAGGCAACTCGTGGGCCGCTCAAATCAGATTCATGAGCACCAACGGGAAGCTCAAATGAAGGCGGTAAGAGAGGCAATCTATGGCAGAATCAGGAGTAAGTTTTGGCATGGATTTTGAAGGCAGGAGCAGCAGCAGTAGATGGCATCAGATGGTGCAGCAATCGAGCTATAAGCAGCTGCAAATGGCGCAAAAATTGAGGGCAGGAGCAGCAGCAGTAGACGGCATCAGATGGCGCAGCAATCGAGGCTATAAGCAGCTGCAAATGGCGCAAAAATTGAGGGCAAGGGTGGCTGCAAGTGGCGCTGCAGTCGAGGATGGAGCAGCTACTGTTGGTGGCACTCCCGAGGGCAAATGGCAAGGGCAGGAGCGTGAGCAGCAGGTGTACGGGTCTAGTGCACAGGCTGTACGGGCAGGCGGGCAGGCTGTACGGCATGGGACTGCACAAAAACAGTCGGTACAGACTGTACGGACTATGACCTACTTACAGCGGGCTGTACGGCCTGTTTGCAGGTCGATGGAGTAGCTGGAGGCAAGGCTACTAAGGCAGCTGATGGCAAGGCAAAAGAAGCGGCTGTTGGCGAGGCATTTCGGGCTGAAGAATGGGTAGTTGATGGCGAGGTATATCAACTCCAAGTCAGCTCGGAAGATGAGGCTAAGGAGTGGAAGGGAGCTCAATCATGGAGGAGAGAGGAGCTTCCATTTGCGGGCTTCTCTCATCCTCTAGGTAGAGCAAGAAGAAGGGGAAGGTAGGAAGGGAGGCTCTGATACCACATGAAGACACATAGTGGAAAGGGAGAGAGGGAGAGAGTAGGCTAGGGAGAGAGGAAGTGATACTCAAAGAGATACATAATGAACTAGAAATGAAATGACTAAAGCAATGAACCAAAATGAAAGTACTCACATGTAGACCAAAGAGCTTGTAGCATGATACTTGATTGATTTAATACTAGACAAGTACAGCTCTTATATAAGAGCACACACACACATATGAATACCTATGCATATGGGATAACTTCCAAATGCGACACGTGGCATCCATAGGACACACTAGACTAGAACTCACGCTAGAACACACCAAATTGACTCAACTTGGCTTCATATTCTAACAATGTATTCCCTGCACAACTACCAGAACGTTTATCTCCAGAACAGGCAATAGATCATCGCATAGATTTAGTACTTGGGGCTCATCCTATTAGTATTCCACCTTATAGGATGAGCCAACTCGAGGAGGACGAGTTAGCTTCATAACTTCAAGACTATATGAATATGGGTTATGTTCGCCCAAGTAAATCACCTTGGGATGCACCTGTCCTTTTAAGAAAGAAGAAAGATGGGTCGTGGAGGATGTGTGTAGATTACAAATGATTGAATAAAGTAACAATTAAGAATAAATACTCTCTTCCTCATTCAGATGATTTGATAGACCGATTGGCCGGAGCAAAGTACTTTACTAAGATTGATTTGTGTATGGGTTACCACCAAATCCGTATCTATGCTAAACACATAGATCGAACCACTTTTCGTACTAGGTATGGCCACTACGGGTTTCTCGTATTGCCTTTTGGTTTGACCAATGCTCCCGCTATCTTCCAACAAATGATGAATGATTTATTCAATGATTATTTGGGCAAATTTGTTGTCGTGTTCTTATATGACATCTTGATATATAGCCAATCGCTAGAGGATCACATTGGACACCTCCGGATTGTCTTAGTTCTTTTAAGATAGCATAAGTTATATGCCAAGATGAGTAAATGTGACTTCTTCATGAAGGAGATCATTTACTTAAAACATAAGATTTCTTTTGAAGGTATCAGCATTGATCTAGACCGTATCCAAAAGGTTTTGGAATGGCCCATCCCTCAGACAGTGAAACAACTTTGTTCTTTCCCAGGATTTACGGTCTTTCTACGAAAGTCCATGCATGATTATTCTAACATCATATCACCCTTGACAAACATAGTGAAAGGTTGTGGATGTAGGTCTACCTAGCCAATTTCTTGGAATGATGCATTGAACAAGGCTTTTGAGACCTTGAAGCAAACTATCAAGGAAGCTCATGTTCTTGCATTGCCCGATCCCACCCGGCCTTATGTTTTAGAGGCTGATGCAACTGACTTAGTGATTGGGACAGTGTTATTCCAAGAGGGCAGATCTGTAGCTTTTGAAAGTAAAAAGCTAGATGACACTCAACATCATTGGCCCACACTAGAAAAATAATTGTATGCAGTCGTGTATGCTCTAAAGGTTTGGAGACACTACTTGTATGGTTTCAAGTTTCTTGTATTGATAGATCATCAGTCAATCAAGTATGTGTGCGACGGGTCGGAATTGAGGCGAAGAAAGGCTAAATGGGCAAAGCTAATGCAAGATTTTAATTGTGAAATACGTTATCTAAAGGGTTCCATGAATAGTGTGGCGGATGCCTCAAGTCGAGGCAAGTTTGTAAATGCTATGTCATTTAAGGAAATATCCTCAGACCTATTTCAATCCTTAAGAGGGCTTTGTGCAACTGATAGTCATTTCAGTTCTTATTGGCAAAAGGTCCAGGATGGGAGCTCCATGGTTGATAAGGACTCAGGGCTTGTGCCACCTACAGTACAGGCGGCAAGAGATCAGTGGATGATTTTGCTATTCCGGAATGGAAAGATATGTGTGTCAGATGTTTCGGATCTTCAATCCAAGATTCTATGGGAGTGTCATGATGCCCCTAGTGCTACATCGGACTCTGTCTCTTGTGAAACATACCTTTTATTAGCCTAAGATGCGTGCATTTATTGAAAGCTATGTGGTAGGTTTCCGGGTTTGTCAAGTTACTAAGGTAGAACGCCTTAGAAGCACGGATTTATTATAGCCATTGCAAATCCCGGATAATAAATGGGAAAGTATTTCTATGGACTTTATTACCAGTTTTCCTAGAATGCACAAGAGTCATGACTCTATTTAGGTCATAGTTGACCGTCTGACAAAGATGGCTAGATTCTTACCTACTAGACCGACCATATCAGCTATTCAGTTAGCTCATGAGTTTGTGGACCAATTGTTTAAGCTATATGGTTTACCTTCTGACATAGTCAGTGAGCGGGACTCTATGTTTACAAGTAAGTTTTGGACACTTGTTTTTGAGAAGTTGGAAACTACTTCAAGTATGAGTTCCTCAAATCATGCACAATCCGATGGCAGCACAAAGAAGGTTAACCAATTGGTTGAAGATATGCTTTAGGCATATGTTTCTAAAAGACAAACCTTCCCCGTGAAGCCCTGCTGCCCCCTCCGTCAGCCCCTCCCTCATCCTCCTCCTCGCTAGCCCCCCCCTCTCCCTTCCCCCCCCTCGCTGCCCCCTCCCCTCGCTGCCCTCTCCCTCCCCCCACCTCGCTGCCCTCTCCCCCCCCCACCTACTGCCCCTGCCTTCCCCGCCCCCCTCCCTCCCTCTCCCCCGCCCCCTCCTTTACCCCCTCCTGCTCCCCTCCCCCCCCCGCCTGCTGCCCCTGCCCTCCCCACCCCTCTCCTCCCCCCCGCCCCCTCCCTCCCTCCCCCCCGCCCCCTCCTTCCCCTCGCCCGCTCCCCTCTCCCCCCCCACCTGCTGCCCCTGCCCTCCCCGCCCCCCTCCTCCCCCCCCCGCCCCCTCCTTCACCCCACCCTTCCTAACCAGCCCCCTCCCTTCCTCTCCCCCTCCCACCATCCCCCTCCCCGCCAGCCCCCTACCTCCCTTCCTAACCCACCCCCTCCTTTCCTTTCCTCTCCCCTGCCCTCCCTCTCCCTCCCCACCCCCTCCCTTCCTAACCCGCCAGCTCCCCTCCGCCTCCCCCCGCAGCCTACCTCCTTCTACCCCCCCGCAGCCTACCTCCTTCTTCCCTCCCGCAGCCCCCCCCGACTCCTTTCCTCCTCTTCCTCTCTCTCCTTCCCTCTCCTGTTCTCCTTCTTCCTGCGCCTGTGTTCCAAGGCGTCCTGGGCAACAGTTTCATGGACGGAGCTTTTTGAGTGTTTGAATCGGCCCTTTCACTTCGATTGGCAAATGGATCCCCACTCAACTAATCTTCGTCCACTTCCACCGGCCGTGAGAACCGTCATTTTTTCAGAAGACGAGTTGCAACAGCTCAATAAAGATGTGGAACTAGAAGACTCCACATCACTTTTCGCCCGCATCTTTGGGTCACACCCTTCCAGATCACAGGCCAGAGACTGGATGCTGGCGGCATTACCAGGAGATCTTGCCCCACACCTCAAGGATATTCAACTTTTGGGACGTGGATTCTTCCAAGTGGTTTTCGACTCCCACGAGTCCACAACCCTTGTTCTCAGAGCTAATCCTCTGGCTTTGGGTTCGAGGAGGATCTTTCTTTTACCCTATACCTTGGGCTGCTTCGATCCGATCGAGGAGGACAGTCAGGTTACATCACTGTTCATTAGATTTCCTGGTCTTTCTTAGGTCTACCATTGACTTCTTGCCACTATCGGAGCCACATTCGGAGTGGTCACTGAGATCCCCCCCCTTCCGAACATGCCTTCTTCCTCGGCAAAGGCAGTCAGAGCGGACAGGGTGCCTCGAGTTAGGGTCATTGTCTCTGACCCTAACATCTCAGATGACCACATCATGCTTCAGCATCTAGATGGCTCTCTCTTTCGACAGAGAGTCGAGATTGCAGGTAGACAGGACCAGTGCAGGATTTGCAGGACCCTTGGGCACTCTGCTAGAGACTGCCCAAGGAAGAGAAAAAGACCCAAGAGGTCTTTTGGTGCGGCTTCTTCACGTACTACCCTGATTGCACCTCCCCAGCGCCTTGTACCATGCACTCCAAGACCACCAGGAGCAGCAGGGCACCTTGCTCTGTGCACCCCACCACCAAGGGCAACAGGGTGCCCAAAGCCTACACCACACCCGATACCATGATGGAGAGCGATCAAAGCGGATCCCTTACCTCAAGAGGAGACTTTTGATCTGGTTCAGACAGACGCCATCCAAACTCCAGAGGTGGATGTTGCTGCAACCCCAGACACTTTAGTTCCACATCAGGAGGGGCCTTTAGATGCACCTGCCCCTGTCACTTTGGTTTTTGATCACGAGGGGGCTACCAATACTCCTTCCCCACAGACTGTTCTTGCCATAGTCAAGACCACCGAGGGAGTGTATGCACAGATTGAGGACTCCAGGTTCCTCTTCAGCCCAGCCACAGGCCTCCCCAACCCCCAGCTCCAGTTCGGCTGATAGAGGCATGGCATGTCCTTCTCCTCCATCTTTCACGAGTGCAGGTCTTCTTCGCACTCCTCGGCCAGACTTGCTTATCAAGAACTCTTTTTTGGCACTGGTAGATTCGGCGACTTTCATGGATGAGGAGTTTGTGCCCTCCACCTTAGGGGTCCCGGTTCCTTTTGATAGGGCCTCCCCCTCAGCAGGTGTGGGGATCCTTTCACCTGTTGAGTTTCCTGCCCTCAGCAGGAGTGTTTCGGCCCAGGGGAAGCTGGTCTTCTCTACTAGGTCGGGTAAGCCTTTCCATCTAGCATCCTCTTGTCGATGAGGATAGTCAGCTGGAACATGCAGGGCCTAGGCAGAGTCTCACACCGTCGCCATAGGTAGCTGAATGATCCGGAATCAGCTTCATCCAGGTGTCACTGGTGGTGCCATTGATATCCTTTTTATCCAAGAACATAAAGTTGGATGCCAGTGATTGCTCTAAGTCTGGCAAACTGCTTTCAGGACATACCTTCTGGTTGCTTGCTATGGGCACAAGGGGAGGTACTTGCATTTCGGTCTCTCCTTCTATTCTCCCCTTGGTTGCTGGTCATGGTATTATCTCCCCCGCTAGAGCTCAATGGATCATTATTTTGATTGGAGGGCATAAGATTGATCTTCTCAATCTTTATGCCCCCAACAACAGAGGGGAGCGGGTCGCCTTTTGGAAGGAGCTACTCTCTTGGGCCTCCATTGTAGATTCTTGGATCATTGGTGGCGATTTCAACATGGTTGAGTTGCCATCAGACAAAAAGGGAGACAGGTAGGGTGGAATTCATTCTTTGGAGAGGGCAGCCTGGGATGCCTTTCTCTTTCAGTACAGTGGCAGGGACACTTGGTTTGATAATGCCTCTCTTGTTATGCCACAGTCACTCCTGTACTCTTGGTCGAACAAGAGAGTACACATGCCCATCCATGCACATATTGACAGATTTTATGTAGATGATTGGGCACTTGACAGAGGTGGATCTGTATGCATTTCTACCGGGGTTTCCACTTCAGATCATTTTCTAGTGGTGTTGCAGGTTCTTGAGCCTCATCGGAGAGGACGTTCTATCAATGTCAGGATTCCAAATGCTTTTTATGTAGAGGAGAGTCTCACGGAGGATATTTTACAGATTTGGGTTTCTCACATATAGGGTGGATATTTTACAGATTTGGGTTTCTCACATACAAGGTGGATATTTTACAGATTTGGGTTTCTCACATACAAGGTGGAGTTGCCCGCCCATCTCAGGTAGCCGCAGGCTTATTCGGAATTAGTGACTATTATCATACAGTCGCTGATTCCAGGAGACGTGAGATTGGTAGACGCCAGCAGTTAGCGTCCCTTTAGAGGGAAGAGCAGAGGAGGCCCACAAATGCTTGGATTCAGGAGTGCCTTGCTGTAGCAAGGGCTCATATACAGACATTGTTGGATCAGAGAGCAGAGTATGCCTTTCATGCACACGAATCCTTTTGGATTCAAATGGGTGGCAGGGTCAACAAACACTTTTCTCTACTCATGGGCCCAGACATAGTAGAGATAGTCTCTCGCAGCTTGTTGACTCAGATGGGGTATTACAGTCAGATCCTGATGCCGTCATGCGCGTAGCTTCAGATTTTTTTGCATCCCTTCTTACTGTAGATCCGGGCACACATGCTATGTAGATGATGCCAGAGAGGTTATTTGGCAGTATATCCTAGTATTGGTGAAGGATGAGATGTTTGTTTCTCTTGATGCACCTTTCATCAATGAAGAATTCAGGACTGCATTACTTGCCCTTCACAAGGGCAAGTGCCCAGGTTCGGATGGACTTACCCCTTCTTTTTTAATTACTTTTTGGGAGAAGATTGGTGATCACATTTACATCAGCCCTACAAGGCGTGTGGGACTCTGGTGAGATGCCTGACTCACTTACAGATGGTCTCATTCATCTCATCCCAAAGGGGGGTAATAGGAATCTAGTGTCACAATGGAGACCCATCACTCTATTGGGCACTTTTTACAAGATTCTGGCGAAAGCCATCAGTCTGTGGCTACAGGTTTTTCTTCTAGATTTGATTCATGACACGCAGACAGGGTTTGTGCATGGCAGAAGTATTTTCGATAATATTTTCTCATTTTGGGAGGCCTCAAAATGGGCCATGTAGAGCCGCCAGAGGTTGGCCATTCTACTCTTGGACTTTGAGAAAGCTTATGACAGAGTAGACTGGGATTTTTTAGAGGGTACTCTATCTCGCTTTGGTTTTTCAGATGCATGGATTAGAGAAGTATCTTCTCTCTACAGATCAGGTGCTTATTGGGGGGTACTCTATCTCGCTTTGGTTTAGAGAGGAGCAGCTTGGTGGGAGCTTCAGGAAGAACCGAGAGAACCAAGCAAAGCTGTCATGGATTAGAGAAGTATCCTCTCTCTACAGATCAGGTGCTTAGGGGGTAAGAGGGGACAGATTTCAGTTCTCTAGATCAGTCCGCCAAGGTTGTCCTCTTGCCCGTTTTCTTTTTCTGTTTGTGGTGGAAGCTATGAGTATCTACCTTAGATCTCAAGCTGATATTTATGGGCTGAGGCTTCCTCTCTATCGGGAAGAAGAGCTCCTGGATAGTGAGTTGGCAGATGACACGGCTGTTTTTTTGGATGCCTCCCCCAGGACACTCACTTCCTTCTGCACAGCCTTGGATTTATTTTGCACGGCTGCAGGTGCCTAATTTATTGGCATAAATCCAATGGTTTTTGGATTGGAGATGATGACACCCCGGATTGGGGTGATGATATTGGTTTCACTTGGGTACAGAGGGGTGTCTCCGTCAGATATTTGGGCTGCCAGGTTGGGGTGGGCATCTCTCCTTCACAACAGTTTGCTCCAGTGTTGGAGAGCATCAAAAGAAAGCTCCTTTTCTGGAGCTTAGCCAAACTTGACTTGGCATCTAGAGTGGTGGTGGTTAACCAAGTTCTTCTAGCCACAACATGGTTTATATGCTGTTGTTGGTGCCACTTTAGGGATTGTATCACTCAGCTCAAGAGGCCCGTACGAAACTTTTTATAGAGTGGTCTAGATGGCACAACTGATGTTACAGCCAGGGTGGCTTGGGAGACCTTGATTCTTCCTACAAGAGAAGGGGGTTTGAATATCATCGACCCGGATCTACAGTGTAGAGCCTTACTCTGCAAGGTCATTGTGGGAGGACTTATGCCAGGGCAAGAGCCTTGGAAGGACTTTTTCATCAGATGCATATAGTCTCGCACACCCCTTCAGGAGATGATTGGATACATAGTACTAGATGGATTTTCACCACAGCCCACCTCAGATCTCCTTCTTCCCCTCTTATGATTGCTATCCTGAAAGCATGGGCCAGCTTTAGGATTACTCTTCGCAGGATTCCCCCGTCCACCCGTGAAGAGATTGAAAGGCAGCCTATCATGTGGAATGACAGTATTTTGGATGAGCATGGCAGACCACTTGGAGCTTCTCTTTACATGCAGTGGCACAAATGGGAGAGGGGTCCTGCATCTACTGTGGGAGCATGGAAAGCCTTCCTGCAGACCCCGACAGGCCCCATAATCTCAGAGGGAGTGCAGGGAGAGTTCAACAGATTGATGCATCCTTGCCCTTGGATTGGGTGGACACAGATGACATGCCTATTACTTGTTCCACCTGGATGGGGGCATTTTCCAGATCGGGCATTCCTTTGCAGGTGATTGCTTTACGTAACACACATGAGGATGCCCTAGTCTTTGACGTTTCTTCGGGGGGCAGGCTATCCAAGTCCACAGATGATATATTGTTAGAGGTACCGTTTCAGCCAGTCTCAAGATAGTGGGCTTCATGGAGCATGGCTCTCTTTCACAGTGGTACTTGGATCCTGACCCACTACTCATTGCCCTGGGCTCATGGAGGCTATGGCTCTATGGAGGTGTCCCAATTAAGTTTTTGCAGTGGGACCCTGGGGAATGGGAGTGGATAGATGAAGGGCACCGAGAGAAAGGCATCCCCTTCTTTCGTTACACAGTCAGTAATGCCAAGAAATTCCAGCTCAGCTATAGGGGTTGGAGGCCCACCAGAGCTCCTCATTGGGAGTAGAACCATTGGAGATCTAGGTTCGGGGCTCTGACCCTACTTGCCCTCGTTGCCTTTCTAATTTGGAGACAATACAGCACTGCCTTTGGGACTGCAAATAGGAGAGAATCATATGGAAGGGGATTGCAAGACTTCTCAGCACTTTTTCGAGAGACGTGACTTGTCTTGGGCTCTACACATCCGACGACACCTTGTGGAGTCGTGCCCTTTAGAAGATGTTCCGGCCACTCTCTTCAGGGCTGCTCATTCCTCGGTTGACTCTCCATGGGAGGTTTTAGCTATAGCACTGCAGCATGGCACATTTGGAGAGCCAGATGCACTGAGGCTATGGAGGGTTCTTAGGTTCACCCTTCTCAGGTCTTGGCCAGTACTTGGACAGATACGGTACACACTCTGATGGCCATATGGGCGACCATGCAAGGATCTTCTCGAGCAGCCTGCTCTAGGAGAGTTACTTTTCTAAGGGATTGGAGAGACTCTTCCTTCCTTGCTGAGACTTCTACAAGGTTGAGTTGGCATTTTCAGCCTTAGCCTTGGTCTCTTTCTACCTCATTCTTCTTAGGTGTTTTTTATTACATGCTTAGCATGCTGTATTTCCGCACAAAGCTTGCTTTAGCGAGTTTCTTTCTTACTTAATAGAAGTCTCTTTTTTGCCCCAAAAAAAAAAAAAAAGACAGACTTCATGGAAACATTATCTCCCCATGATATAATATGCTTACAATAGTGCAAAGCATTTAAGTACAGGTTACAGTCCTTTTATACTTATGTACGGGTTTCAACCAAAGTCACCAGTTATGGTTGGGTTCAAGGGAATATACAATGATGCTACAAGGACATTCTTGCAAGACATGCAAGAAATGTTGCAATTTGCCAAAGAGTCTATTAGAAGTGCCCAAGAACGGCGGGATAGATTTTAAAAGAGTTACTAGGTGTAGATGACCATCTTGTTTCTCCTCAAGAAATAATAGAAGCTACTGATTTGACTTTTATTCCACACGAACCTAAGAGTAATCTCTAATTTCGTGAACAACAGATCAGGAATCGAACTATCACGGAATACAAGATCAAGTGGAAGGATCATGTTGAGGAGGATGCAACATGGGAGACACTAGCTAACCTCTAGAGGACATTCCCGCGTTTTCTTGTGAACTCAAGAGTGAGTTCTTAGAGGAGGGGAAGTATGTCATGTGCACAGATTGTTATCTGACGTGTACCGGGATACACAAGACTAGCTCAGGTAGCCTATCTCATGGTAAAATCTTCCTTGACAACATCACTCATGAACATCCCCGGACCTCATAGTCATCAAGTAACTAACTGCCTTCACTGATAAATCATGGAACTCGGCTCTTTCAAAAGTAGCTACAGGTAAAAACCCACACTAGGATCACCATCAACTCCCAAATATTTCATACAAGCCCCTCATATGAAACCAAACCGCAATCGGCTATCTTCTAGATGCGCATGTCTTGTATGCAGTCAACTCACTGGAATTCCTCTCAGTCCACACACGACCAACCATGATATATTCTTGCGGTCTACTCGCAATCTATTCATTGTCCTGTATATTCAAGAAGGACCCACAGCTGGTTTTCTTGCGACTATCAATCCTTCACACCCATACTCTTGCACAACCCAAAGCAAGACATATACAAACAACGCGGTTCTTGTTCCTTCAAACATAGCCACAACGATCATGCATTGTTGCCAAGAGCCATCCAAACACCTAGGATCTACCCTTAAGCAAAATCTCAAGGCCGCCTTCAAAGCCCCAGCTCACATATCCCCCACAATTCCGTCACCCGTCTCCTTCACATGAAGATCATTGCTTCACAGCTTCTCTCCTCCCACAGAGGACCCAGAGCTCTTCCAAGGCTCTCCCAGCAACAGTCGTCTCTTCACCTATGCCACCCCTGAATCCCCTAAGCTCCCCAAAGCAACCGTTTCCTTCAAGCAGGATCCAGAGTCCCTCTCAATGCTATCAACCCACGTACCTGCCAACTCGTCATCTAGAAGTATCCTTCCCTCATCACATAGCCACATACATGCATGATTTTTTTATTTAAGCCTACTACCACTCTTCCATCCTTCCGTGAACTATACCAAGGTATTAACGCCCAAACCATAGACTTATTGCACACAAATGCATGCCACCTACACTTAGTGCTTTGCTCACAGACTATCTAAATGATAAACCCAATCCCTACACACGGTGGATTTACAAAATACACACAATACAGAAAATATTCATGCCATCATACGTATATGACTTGAGACAACCATGAAGAGTTCATGTCATCCTACAACAAAACATCATCACACACTGGATACCATGCTCTGGAATGTTTTGTGCACCCATACTACACATCATCATTTCCCAGTGAAACCCTACAAAAAACCATTCATAAACTCAAAGAGTTTTTTTACATCAAAGAAGATTCTTCTAATAGAAGGGTGCTCACAGAGCCCAAAATCAAATATGTGCAAGGCTAAGTACCTACCCACAAGCATGCAACAAGTGAAAAACATATTTACAATTTTATCCACACATCTCTAGCAACCCCTTTCTTCTGTTGTGACATTCATGTCCAGCAGAGAATCAAGCACAAATGATATATCCAAATTCTCTTCTTTTTTAGTCTTCATAGACTTCTGTCGCTTCTACCACAACTTATCATTTTCACGATCTTCCTCTTTCAGTGCTATCATCAACAGTGCAAAATAATTCTTCAAACGGATACCATTGACTCTCTTGTTATGTCTTTTGCCATCTAAATCAGTCAACCGATAAGTGCCATTCTCAAATTTCTTCTCCACTCTGTATGGACCTTCCCATTTGGTCTGGAAAGTAGTATCAAACGTGCTATCTAATTTGCTATTGTATCTAAGAACCAAATCTCCATCTTCAATTCCCTTTTCCTTAATTTTTGCATTCTCCAACTCGTCTTCGCATTGCACTCTGGCATAATGCTCAAAAGCCAAATCCCTGTCTAACTGTATCACATGTAGTGCTAGTAATCTCTCTTTGTAACTGTCTACAGGTTCATATCCTCCCTCAACCAACAATTTCAATGCTGGCTTTACCACATCCAGTGGCAATATTTCTTCTTTTCCATACACCAAATGAAATGGAAAAAATTGAGTGATGTGCTTCACTGCTACTCTGTATGCCCATAAAACTCGATTCATCTCCAAATCCCAGTTTTTGGTGTGACTTCCTGTCATCTTATTCATCATCAATTTGAAGTCTCCATTGAAATTGTCATTCAAGACATTACATTGAGGGTAATATGGAGTGATATACTTATTATTAATATTCAGCTTACTGCACAAATGATCCTCACCTCTCCTCTGAATCCAAGACCATTATCTAACAGCAACTCCAGGGGAATTACAAATCTGCAGCATATGTGCTCATATACAAAATCAGCAACCTCTTTGCTGTCCACTCTCTTTAGTAGCCTTCACCTCTGCCCATTTTGATTAATACTCCACTGCAGTAAGCATGTAACACTTCCCTCTGGCAAATTTGGGTAGAGGACCGCCGACTGCATCTATACCCCATCTCTCGCAAATATCATAAACCAGCATTATATTTATCGGCTCCATCTTAAGAATTATTCTTCCCATCCTCTGGCATTCATGGCATGATCTACACCAGTGCTGCACATATTTTTGTATTGAGGGCCACACATAACCCTCCAAAAGTATCTTTTGCAGTGTAATTTCAAATGCATAGTGTCCTCCACAAGCTCCTTCATGACTAGATGACAGTATATAATATATCTCTTCCCTCCAAGGCACTCTCCTCAAAACCTGATTAGCCCCTCTCATGTAGAGCTCATCATCAATCATCATATATTGTTTGCATGCTCTTATGAAGTGATACTTCTAAGTTTTCTTAAGCTCCTGAGGCAAATGACCAGTGAGTAAGAAATCTACTACTTGGGCCAGGTATTCTCTTCCTCTGTACAGTGGATCTTCAAGCTTTGCTATCACTGGATCTTGATCCCTTACTTCTTGATCCAACTCATGTGCCATTTGATTATCCTCCCTTCGCACATGTTGAATATTCCATGCTGTAAATTGATGCAGCAGCCTTTGGACTTTAGCCAGATACCCTCTCAACTTTGGGTTTCTTGCTTGCCAACTTCCCTGGACCTACTTCACCACTAACAGAGAATCTCCCTCAATCTTTAATTTCTGAATTCTCAGCCTTAGAGCAGCCTGCAGCCCTTCACATAATGCTGTGTACTCTGTTTCATTATTGCTTCCAGCTTCCAAATGTACTCCCTCTTTCTGAATCAGCTTGCCCTTTGAATCACCGATCACATAACCTCCTTTAGCCTGATGTAAACTCTTCTTGTATGAGCCATTAAAATGTAAGACAAAAGCTCCTAGAATGACACCGTGCTCCTCCTTATGTATTCTCTTCTCCACTTCTTTCACCAAAATTGGACCTTCTGTATGTCAATAGATCTGCCAATGTGGCTCTGGAAGTATTCTCCACCAAAAATGAGAAATAAGACTCTTGTAGCTCAACCAACTACTTCATAATAGTCAAAGAGAGTGTTGAATTATTAACCAGCTAAGACAATAAAGTGTAGCAAGTCAGAACAACAAATGGCTTTGAGGAAATATACAAAGGCAGAGCTGATTCTGTCAAGTTTGGTGTATGCTTGCAGAAAGTTCAGGGCATATCTTACCTCTCCAATTCTGTCTTAACTCTATTGGCATAAAACACAAATCTCATATATCATGACTCCTCTCCTTTTTGCAATAAGATAGCTCCCACGGCATCTGGACCAAAAGAAGGGTGTACATAAAAGGTCTGAGAGAAATCTGGAGCCTTCACACATGTTATCTCTCCCAACACTTCCTTCACCCTATTGAATACTGCTTCATAGCCCTCATTCCATTGCAGAGGCTCTTCCTTCATAGCTTGTTGCAAAGGGTACAACAACTGAGAGACCAAATTATAAACCTTGTCATATACTTGACTTTTTGCACAAAAGTCCGCAATTGTTTAGATGTTGAGGGAGCTAGTAGCAAGATAAGTGCTTTCACCTTCTCTAGATCAGGTTCAATGCCATTTTGAGACACTATATGTCCCAATAACTTCACTTTGGAGCATCCCAAATGACATTTCCATGGATTGAATTGTCCTCCTACATCATCCATTATGTGGAATACTTGATCCAGCCTCATTGCATGCTCTCTCCTGGAACTATATACACATATATCATCCAGAAATGCTCTCACAAACTTATCGATGAAAGGGGCCAATACCTCATCAGTGTACTCCTGATACCATGCCGGTGCATTCTTCAATCCAAATGATACAACTCTGTAATAAAAGCACCCCCAAGGTGTGATAAATGTAGTTTTGATTTGATCTGCCTCTGTAATTGAGATTTGGAAGTACCCAGAATATCCATCACATGCACCGTATTTTTCATACCCTGCCACTCTGTCCAATATATCATCAATAAAAGGTAGAGAATAATGATTGCTTTTTGTTATCGCATTAAGAGATTTGTAATCAATGCATACTCTTCATCCTCCTGTGTGCTTGGGAATAATTACCACTGGACTGCCCCAATCTGAGTGCTCCATTGAGTAGATCAGCCCTGCTTTGAGTAACTTATTTAACTCCTCCTTCAACACAGACAAAAGCTCTCTGATTATCCTTCTTGACTTCTGAAAAACTAGTCTGCTGTCCTCTTTTAACTCAATGTGCATCGGCTCATATCTGAAACCTCTAATCTCTTCATATGAGTAATGAACAGCTTTGGATACTGATGAATGACCTTCATATACTCCTCCTTTTCTACTCCCTCCAAGATGGAATTCAACATGGACAGCAAAAATTTTTTGCAACCTGTCTGGGAAGGTTGCATCAAATTATCCATGTCTTCAAGATTACTCTCTTCCTTAGCCTCTTATATCTTCATTTCCTGCAACTGATATGCATCAGATTCTTTCAATAAAAATGATAGTTTCCCTTCCTATTCAGATGTAGTACTCTCTTCTTTTGTCTCGCTGTCTGACTCCTCTTCCATACTTGTTTCTTATGGCTCTTCCTCTATTTCCCGTCTGCTGCTCATCTCAAACTTCTTGGCCTTTCCCTTCTTATTATGCACCGTAATTGTACCCATCTTCTAGTTTTGTATTGCTCCCATCCGTCTGTGAGCCAAGGTCTACCCAAAATCAGCGAGTATGCTCCCAAACCAGCAAGCATAATGTGGCAATTAATGCAACATGACAATCCAAAAGCATCCACTGCTACTCCCTATTGCCAAAGTGAGTCTAAAATGAGTGTTCTAGGTGGTCTAGGTGTGTTTTATAGTCTAGTGAGTCCTAGACATGCCACGTGTCATATTGGGAGCTATCCCATATACACTATGGCTTTCTAGAGTCTAGTGTCACAATATATAGTGTTGTACTTGTCTATTGTCTATCATATCAGTCAACATCAAGCTCTTTGGTATCATGTGAGTACTTGTCCATTGCTTTCATTTTCTTTCCATTTCATTTCCATTATGCTTGTTATCTTTCCTTTCCATTCCTAGTGTTAGCTTGCTTCTCTCCCTACCACTATGATCTTGCTTCTCTCGATGTGCTCCTCTCGAGCATTGAGGAAAATTCTAAGTACCAGGAGATCAAACCAGCATTGCGTGTGACACAAATGGGTTATCATGATATGGTTGCTATGCTTATTGATCATGACAAACAGTATGCAGACACTCCGGACTCCACTGTACTGTACTCCAAGGACAAAGGCAAAGGCAAATTCAAGCCTTTCAAATGCAATCACTGAAGCTTGGTCACCCCGAGGATCGCTGCTTCCAGAAGCTTGCCAAGCAACAACACAAGGATCATGTCAACTTGGTTGGGACAGCAACAAGTGAAGACGAAGAAGAAGATGATGCTTTGACACCAACTCATGCTCTTACTGCTGACATCAGAGATCTCTCTCTCTATTCAGAGGTCTATGTACCTGATGATCGGGACTTTTGTTTCTGATCTATTATTCTTGCAACTTGATGTATTTTGGGGTCCTCTGCCTTGGGTAGTCCTCGTAAAATGATATGTATTGAGCGTTTGATTTTCATTGAGTCTAAAGGTCCTCTGCCTTGGATAGTCCTCTTAAAAAGATGTATTGGTTTTCATATTTTGATGTGTGGCTTCCTAACGTGTCATGTTCTGAAGCCAAGGGAGGATGTATTGTGGGAGCCATAGGTATTGTTTTTTATAGGTCTCATTACAAGATGTTGGTGTATTCCTAGACCTATGAGCTGGTCATGTAGCCATGCTATAACGTGAGTCTCTGAGCATGTTGAGTCTCAAGCCATGAGAGTGCTTGGATCAACCTCTAAACACACTTAGACTTTAGCCTCTGAGTTACATGGGGTGCACAGTTTGATGACTGTCATTGTCATGTTCTGTTCTTGGTTCCATTCCAATAGTCTCTCACCTTGCCTTCATGGGGGGGTATTGGAATATGAAGCCAAAATGAGTTTAAAATGAGTGTTCTAGGCGGTCTAGGTGTGTTTTATAGTGTAGTGAGTCCTAGACATGCCACGTGTCATATTGGAAGTTATCCCATATACACTATGGCTTTCTAGATTCTAGTATCACACTATATAGTGTTGTACTTGTCTATTGTCTATCATATCAGTCAACATCAAGCTCTTTGGTATCATGTGAGTACTTATCCATTGCTTTCATTTTCTTTCCATTTCATTTCCATTATGCTTGCTATCTTTCCTTTCCATTCCTAGTGCATGGTTTGCCAAACGGAGCCTAAAATCTGAATGTGCATTCATTTTTAATCCCAACCTCTCCAAACATGCCTGAGTCATAACACTTATTTGTGCACTGCCATCAACATATGCCTGTCCAACACTCATACCTCCACACCATGCATCCACTGATGGGCATATATCTGGAAGATCTTCCACAGACATCATCTTCATCTCTCTTCTTGTGGGCTCCTGCTCATTACCTTTTTTGGGATTGGCCAATTTCTTCCATTCTCTCTTGAGCTTCGGGCATAAACCAAGCAACTGTGCAAAAGTTATATTGGCTGTCCTCCCCTTCAAATCATTCATCAGTGTGTATTCCTCTTGACCTTAACCAATATGCAAATCCAAAGTTTTGTAATGCTTCTTGACCTTCCGACTCTTCTTTTTAGGCTGAGGGCTGAGATCAAACTCCACATGCTTCCCTTTCTTGGCAGAGGGTCCATTCTCTCATGTTGCACTCCTTGTTCTCTTTGCCACTGGCATGATCTTTGGAATAGTCTCTACACTAATCAGGCTGATTGCCTTTCCTTTTCCTTATCTTCCCATTTGACTCCATTGGTAGAGGGCTGCTTTTGTTCTTTCACTTCGACATTATAGTCTTCTAATCTATCATTTGTCTTCTACATTACAAGATAGACTTCTCCACCTACACTGGCTGGTTTATCACAGTGAGGGCTGATATGTCTCCACTCTCTACAGTTCTAGCATTTTACATTGCTTATATAACCCCATCCTTGTCCTGCTCCAGCTAAGCTTCTTTCACCTCCTACTAATGCATCCCTCTTATTATTCTGTGCACCTCGGCCTTTATCTCTCCCACTTGTTTCCATCAATTTCAAGCTCAGTGTCTTCATCAATTCTATTGCCTCATAAAAATATTTCTTACGTGAATCCTCCTGCACAGGAGTAGATACAATCTCCCTCTCTGCACATGCCTTCACCACTTCAGGACTACTAACCAATGTCTTAGGCTCTTCTTGCATGCTTAATTGCTGCAGTCTCTTAACCTTCCATTCCTTTTCTCTGGCCACTCTGACTGCATCTTCAAGGCTGTCCAAATTCTTCAGCTCTACCTTTACTTTGAGTGTAGGCTTCAAACCTGCTATGAAATGACATGAGAAACCCATATCTGCAAGGCTGCCTCAATAAGGTCATCCTCTGTATACAAGGCATCCGGAATCCTGATGTTGGCAGACCGCCGGCCTCTCAAGTGAGGCTCTGAGATAGCCAGCATAACAGGAAAGTGGTCTGAAGTGGAAACCCCAGCAACAATGTATACCGATCCACCTCTATCTAGTGCCCAATCATCTACGTAGAAATTTTCAATGCATGCATGAATAGGCATATGCTGCCTCCTATTCGACCAAGAGAACCAAGTATCTCTGCCACGATAGTGAAAAAGGAAGGCACATATACTTTCTCATGTCAAATCAATCAACTACGGGCGCAAAAGTTGAGTGAAGCTGCTGCTCCTCCCCGCTCCCTTGCTGCCCCCTCTCCCTCAGCCCCTCCCTCCCTCTCTCCCTTGCCCTCAGCCCTTCCCCCTCCCCCTCCCTCAGCCCCTCCCTCCCTTCTCCTCCTTTCCCTCTCAGCCCGCCCCCTTCCCTTCAGCCCACTCCCTCTCCTCTCCCTCTTAGCGTGCACTACCGCCCCCTCCCTGCCTCTCCTTCCTCTCCCTCTCCTCTCCCTCTCAGCCTGTGCCGCCCCCTCCCAGCCTCTCAGCCCCCGCCCCCTCCCAGCCTCTCAGCCCGCCCCCTCCCTTCCTCTCAGCCCACCCCCTCCCTACCTCTCCTTCCTCTCCCTCTCCTCTCCCTCTCAGCCTGCGCCGCCGCCTCCTCCCTCCCTCTCCTCTCCCTCCTCTCCCTCTCCTCTCAGGCCGCCCCCTCCCTGCCTCACAGCCTGCCCCCTCCCTGCCTCTCCTTCCTCTCCCTCTCCTCTACCTAGCCTGTGCACTCCCTCCCTCTCAGCCCGCCCCCTCCCCTTCAGCCTCTCCCCTCTACCCCTCCCCTCCTCGCCCCCTACCCCCGCTCCCTCCTCACCTCCTATCCCTGTTCTCTATCCCCCTACCCCCGTCTTTTTCCTTCCTCATTCTCCCACAGCATTTTTTGGACCGGAAGGAGCCCCCAAAATTGTTAGAGTCGGCCTCCTCACCTCGATTGCGATGGATATTCCGTCAGCCAATCCTACTACACCTCCACCGGCCGCGAAAACTATTACTTTTTCTAAAGACGAGTTGCAGTAGCTCAAGAAGGATGTAGAGATTGAATGCTCTACCACATTGCTAGCACGCATCTTCGGGTCTCACCCCTCCAGATCCCAAGCCAAAGACTGGATGCTTGTGGCTCTCCCCCCAGACCTCACTCCATGATTGTCAGGTGTTCATCTTCTGGGACAAGGTTTTTTCCAGGTTGTTTTGGACACTCCAGAGGCTGCGAGCACTGTGCTCAAAGCTGAGTTTTTTTTTTTTTTCCCAAGAAAGAGACTTCTATTAAGTAAGAGAAAAAACCCGCAAGAGCAAGCTCAAAGCGGAATACATCATGAAATCATGAGGAAAAATGAAAAACCCCCTCAGAGTGAGGTGGAAAACAACCAAGGCTGAGGCTTGAAAGTGCCACCTCAACCCTGTAGTAGTCTCAGAGAAGAAAGGAGAATCCTTCCATTCCCTGAAGAAAGAAGCCCTCCTAGCTGAGGCTGCATGGGAGTCTCCCTACATACCCATCCATACGGCCATCAAAGTATGTAGGGTGTCTGTCTAGATACTAGCCAATGTGTGCGAGGGATGAACCTGAGTACCCTCCAAAGCCTTTGTGCATCTGGCTCTCCAGATATGCCAGGATGCTATACTCGCTAGAATCTCCCAAGAAGTATCCACAGAGGCATGTCTAGCTGTAGAAGGAAGGTGTGGTACCACATCCAACGAACAGGACTCAGTCTCATGACGTCGAACTGAAATGGCCCGAGAGGAGTTAAATCTCTCATAGAATACCTTAGGCCCTGTAAGAGAAAGCCAAGCCACTGAGCCCCATGTCATAAAAAATGGGGAGTGGGCAAAGTGACTGAAAATCCTGGCTACCCCCATCCAAATCATCCTCGCCACCACTCCGCTGCTCCTCCCCGTGAGCTACTGCCCCCCCCTCTCCCTCTCTCAGCCAGCCCCCTCTCCCTCGCTGCCCCCCCCTCTCCCCCCCTCGCTGCTCCTCCTCTCCCTCCCCTCTCACCAGCCCCCTCTCCCTCCTCCCTCACCCTCCCTCTCCCCTTCCTCCTCCCCGCCCTCCCTCTCCCCCCCCCACTACCCCCTAGCTCTCCCTCCCTGCCCAACCTCTCCCCCACCCGTCAGCCACCCTGCCCCCCTTCTCCTCCCCCGTCCCCTCCCCTGTCATCCCTCTCCCTCGCCAGCCCCCCCGGTTGTCCCCCTCCCCGCTGCCCCCTTCTCCTCTCCCCTCCCCCGCTGCTCCCCTCCCCGCTGCCCCCTTCTCCTCCGCCCTCCCTCTCCCCCGCCAGCCCCCCCACCCCCTTCTCCTCCCCTGCCCCCCTCCCTCGCCCTCCCTCTCCCCCCCGGCTGCTCTCCCCCTCCTCGCTTCCCCCTTCTCCTCCGCCCTCCCTCTCCCCCACCAACCCCCCCGCCCCCTTCTCCTCCCCCACCCCCCTCCCTCCCCCACGCTCCCCCCCCCACCACTGCTCTCCCCCCCAAGGTGACCCCCTCAGGAAAAAAAGAAAAACTTGCTCCCTCTCCCTCCCTGCCCCCTTCCTTCCTAACTCAGCTCCCCACGCCTCCCCCTCAGCCTACCTCTGTCTCTCCCCTCTCTCCTCCCCTCTCTTTCTCCTTCTTCCTGCCCCTCTCTTTCCCTTCCCTTCCCCTCTCTCCTACCCTCTCTTTCTCCTTCTTCTTGCACCCGCGTTCAGGGCGTCCTGGGTAGTAGTTTCACGGACGGAGCTTTTTCAGTGTTGGAATCAGCCTTTTCACATCGATTGGCGAATGGATCCCCATTCAGCCAATCTCCGTCCACCTCCACCGGCCGCGAGAACCGTCATTTTTTTAGAAGACGAGCTACAGCAGCTCAAGAAAGATGTGGAATTAGAGGGCTCCACATCACTTTTCGCCCGCATCTTTGAGTCACACCCTTCCAGATCACAGGCTAGAGACTGGATGCTGGCAGCGTTACCAGGAGACCTCGCCCCTCACCTCAGGGATATTCGACTTTTGGGACGTGGATTCTTCCAAGTGGTTTTCGACTCCCACGAGTCCACAGCCCTTGTTCTGAAAGCTAATCCCCTAGCTTTGGGTTCGAGGAGGATCTTTCTTTTGCCCTACACCTTGGGCTTCGACCCGGTTGAGGAGGACAAGCAGGTCACATCACTGTTCATTAGGTTTCCTGGTCTTCCTCAAGTCTACCATCGACTGCTTGCCACTATCGAAGCCACATTCGGAATGGTCACGGAGATGCCCTCCCTTCCTGGCATGCCTTCTTCCTCGGCAGAGGCAGTCAGTGCAGACGGGGTGCCTCGTGTTAGGGTCATTGTCTCTGACCCTAACATCTCAGATGACCACATTATGCTTCAACGTCTAGACGGCTCTCTCTTTCGATAGAGAGTCGAGATTTCAGGTAGACAGGACCAGTGCAGGATTTGCAGGACCCTTGGGCACTTTGCTAGAGACTGCCCAAGGGAAGGAAAAAGACCCAAGAGGTCTTCTGGTACGGCTCCTTCACGTACTACCACGACTGCACCTCCCCAGCACCCTGTACCACGCACTCTAGGACCACCAAGAGCAACAGGGCACCCTGCTTCGCGCACCCTAGGACCTTCAGGGGCAGCAGGGCGCCCAATGCCTGAATGCACCCAGTACCACGATGGAGAGCTATCAGAGCGGCTCCCTTACCTTAGGAGGAGACTTTTGATTCTGTTCAGACAGACGCCTTCCAGACTGCAGAGGTGGATGTTGTTGCAGCCCCAGACACTATAGTTCCGCATCAGGAGGGGCCTTTAGATCCACAACCCTAGTCACTTTGGTCTCTGACCCCTTGGTTTCCGACCACGAGGGGACTACAGGTACTTCTTCCCCGCAGACTCTTCCTACCACAATCAAGAAAACCGAGAAATGCAGACACAGATGCGGGCTCCTGATTCCTCTTCACCCCAACCATAGGCCTCCTCAACCCCCAGCTCCAGTTCTGCTGATAGAGGCCTGGTAGGTCCTTCTCCTCTATCTTCCACGAGTGCAGGCCTTCTTCGCACTCCTCGACCAGACTTGCTTATCAGGAATTCTTTTTTGGCACTGGCAGATTCGGCGACTTTCATGGATGATGAGGAGTTTGTGCCCTCCACCTTAGGGGTCCCGGTCATTGGGATTCCTTCTGACAGGGCCTCCGTTTCAGCAGGTGTGGGGATCCTTTCACCTGTTGAGTTTCCTGCCCTCAACAGGATTGTTTCGGCCCAGGGGAAGCTAGTCTCCTCTACTAGGTCGGGTAAGCCTTTCCATCCAGCATCCTCCTGTCAATGAGGATAGTCTGCTGGAACATACTGGGCCTAGGCGGAGTTCCACACCGTCGACGTAGGCAGCTGATCCGGAACCAGCTTGATCCAGGCGTCACTAGAGGTGCTATTGATATCTTTTTTACCCAGGAACACAAGTTGGATGCCAGTGATTGCTCTAAGTATGGCAAACTGCTTTCAGGACATACCTTTTGGTTGCCTGCTATGGGCACAAGGGGAGGTACTTGCATTTCGGTCTCTCTTTCTGTGCTCCCCTTGGTTACTGGTCATGGTATTATCTCCCCTTCTAGAGCTCAATGGATCATTATTTTGATTGGAGGGCGTAAGATTGGTCTTCTCAATCTTTATGCTCCCAACAACAAAGGGGAGCGGATCTCCTTTTGGAAGGAGTTACTCTCTTGGGCCCCCATTGCAAATTCTTGGATCATTGGTGGCGACTTCAACATGGTTGAGTTGCCTTCAGACAAAAAGGGAGGTAGACAGGGTGGAATTCATTCTTTGGAGAGGGCAGCCTGGGATGCCTTTCTCTTTCAATTCAGTGGGATGATGCCTTTCATATTATGCCACAATCACTCCTGTACTCTTGGTCAAACAGGAGAATACACATGCCCATTCATGCACGGATTGACAGATTTTATGTAGATGATTGGGCACTTGACAGAGGAGGATCTATATGCATTTCTACTGGGGTTTCCACCTCAGATCATTTTCCAGTGGTGTTGCAGATTCTTAAGCCTCATCGGAGAGGATGCTCTGCCAATGTCAGGAGTCCGGATGCTTTTTATGCAGAGGAGAGCCTCACGGAGGATATTTTATAGATTTGGGTTTCTCACATACATGGTGGAGCTGTCCATCCATCTCAGGTAGCTGCAGCCTTATCCGGAATTAGTGACTATTATCATACAGTCGCTAATTCTAGGAGACGTGAGATTCTTAGATGTGAGATTGGTATACGCCAGCAGTTAGCGTCCCTTCAGAAGGAAGAGCAGAAGAGGCCCACAGATGCTTGGATTCAGGAGCGCCTTGCTGCAGCAAGGGCTCATTCGCAGACATTGTTGGATCAAATAGCAGAGTATGCCTTTCATCATGCACGAGAATCCTTTTGGATTTAGATGGGTGGCAAGGTCAACAAACACTTTTTCTCTACTCATGGGCCTAGACATAGTAGAGATAGTGTTTCGCAGCTTGTTGACTCAGACAGGGTGTTACAGTCAGATCCTAATGCTGTCATGCGTGTAGCTTCAGATTCTTTTGCATCCCTTCTTACCACAGATCCAGGCACACAGGCCATTGATGATGCCAGAGAGGTTATTTGGCAATGTATCCCTGTATTGGTGAAGTATGAGATGTACGTTTCTCTGGATGCACCTTTCACCAATGCAGAATTCAAGACTGCATTACTTGCCCTTCACAAGGACAAGTGCCTAGGTTCAGATGGACTTACCCCCTCCTTTTTTATTACTTTTTGGGAGCAAATTGAATGTCACATTACATCAGCCCTGCAAGGCATGTGGGACTCTGGTGAGATGCCAGACTCACTTACAGATGGTCTGATTCATCTCATCCCAAAGGGGGGTAATAGGAATCTTGTGTCTCAGTGGAGACCCATCACTCTTTTGGGCACTTATTACAAGATTCTGGCGAAAGCCATAGTCTTAGGCTACATTTTTTTCTTCCAAATTTGATTCATGACACGCATACAAGGTTTGTGCATGGCAGAAGTATTTTTGATAATATTTTCTCATTTTGGGAGGCCTCAGAATGGGCCATGCAGACCCGCCAGAGATTGGCCATTCTACTCTTGGACTTTGGGAAAGCTTACGACAGAGTAGACTGGGATTTTTTAGAGGGTACTCTATCTCGCTTTGGTTTTTCAAATGCATGGATTAGAGGAGTATCCTCTCTCTACAGATCAGCCCACAGTTGCTCATTGGGGGGGTAAGAGGGGACAGGTTTCAGATTTCCAGATCCGTCCGTTAGGGATGTCCTCTTGCCCCGTTTCTTTTTCTGTTTGTGGCGGAAGCTATGAGTATCTACATTAGATCTCAAGCTGATATTTATGGGCTGAGGCTTCCTATCCGCCGGGATGAAGAGCTCCTGGATAGTGAGTTGGCAGATGACATGGCTGTTTTTTTGGATGCCTCCCCCAAGACACTCACTTCCTTCCGGACTGCCTTGGCTTTGTTTTGCACGGCTGTAGGTGCACACATTAATTGGCATGAATCCAGTGGTTTTTGGATTTGCGAGGGTGACACCCCGGATTGGGGTAATGATATTGGCTTCACTAGGGTACAGAGGGGCTTCTCCGTCAGATATTTAGGCTGCCAGGTTGGGGTGGGCATCTCTCCCTCACAACAGTTTGCTCCGGTGTTGGAAAGCATCAAAAGAAAGCTCCTTTTCTGGAGCTCAACCAAACTTGACTTGGCCTCCAGGGTGGTGGTGGTTAACCAGGTTCTTCTAGCCAAGCATGGTTTGTATGCTCTTGTTGGTGCCACTCTAGGGATTGTATCACTCAGCTTAAGAGGCCTGTATGAAACTTTTTATGGAGTGGTCTAGATGGCACAACTGATGTTCAGCTAGGGTGGGTTGGGAGACCTTGATTCTCCCTACAAGAGAAGGGGGTTTGAATATCATCGACCCAGATCGACAGTGCAGAGCTTTACTCTGCAAGTTCGTTGTGAGAGGGCTTATGCCAGGACAAGAGCCTTGGAAGGATTTTTTTATCAAATGCATACAATCTCGCATGCCCACTTCAGGACAGGATTGGACACACAGTACTAGATGGGTTCTCACCACAGCCCACCTCAAGTCTCCCTCTTCCCCTCTTATGGTTGCTATCCTGAAAGCATGGGCCAGCTTCACGAGTACTCTTCGCAGGATTCCCCCATCCACCCGTGAAGAGATTGAAAGGCAGCCTATCATGTGGAATGACAGGATTTTGAATGAGCTTGGCAGACCACTTGGAGCTTCTCCTTACATGCAGTGGCCAAGATGGGAGAGGGGCCCTGCATCTACAGTGGGAGCATGGAAAGCCTTCAGGAAGCTTCCCGCAGACCAACAGGCCCAGATGGTTCTTAATCTCAGAGGGAGTGCAGGGAGAGTCCAACAGATTGATGCAGCCTTGCCCTTGGATTGGGTGGACACAAATGACATGCCTATTACTTGCTCCACCTAGATGGCGGCATTTTCCAGATTGGGAGTTCCTTTACAGGTGATTGCTTTTCTTGACCCACATGAGGATGCCTTAGTATTTGATGTTTCTTCAGGGGGTAGGCTGTCCAATCCACAGACGATATCTTGTTGGAGGTACTGTTTTAGCTAGTCAGGATAGTGGGCTTCATGGAGCATGGCTCTCTTTCACAGTGGTACTTGGATCTGACCCGCTTCTCCTCGCCCTTCACTCATGGAGGCTGTGGCTCTATGGAGGTGTCCCAATTAAGTTTTTGCAGTGGGACCCTTAGGAATGGGAATGCATAGATGAAGGGCACCGAGAGAAGGGCATCCCCTTCTTTCGTTACACGATCAGTAATGCCAGGAAATTGAAGCTCAGCTCTAGGGGTTGGAAGCCTACCAGAGCTCCTCATTGGGAGAACTTTCAGATTTCTGCTGACTTGTAGAGAATTTTTTGGAAGAGGCTCTGGAAATCGCACCGGAATAGAAAAATCACTCTCTTCTTTTGGCTTTCTATTCATGGTGGGATAGCAGCGAACCATTGGAGATCCAAGTTCGGAGCTGACCCTTCTTGCCCTCGCTGCCTTTCTGCTTTGGAGACAATACAACACTGCCTATGGGATTGCAGACAGGCGAGAATCATATGGAAGGGTATTGCAAGACTTTTCAGCACTTTTGTTCGCCTACCTTTCTATATGACTTGGGGATCAGTGGCTTGGCTTACTCGTTCAGGGCCCCAGGTATTTTTTAAGAGACTTGACTCCTCTTGGGCTCTTCACATCCGATGACACCTTGTGGAGTCGTGCTCTCTAGAGGATGTTTCGGCCACTCTTTTTAGGGCTGCTCACTCCTCAGTCGACTCTCCATGGGAGATCCTAGCTAGCATTGCAGCATGGCACATTTGGAGAGCCAGATGCACTAAGGCTTTGGAGGGTTCTCAGGTTCACCCTTCTCAGATCTTGGCCAGTACTTGGACAGATACAATACATACTCTGATGGCCATTTGGGCGACCATGCAGGGATCATCTCGAGCAGCCTCCTCCAGGAGAGTTACTTTTCTCAGAGATTGGAGAGACTCTCCCTTCTTTGCTGAGACTTCTACAGGGTTGAGATGGCATTTTCAGCCTCAGCCTTGGTTTCTTTCTACCTCATTCCTCTGAGGTGTTTTTATTACATGCCTAGCATGGTGTATTTCTGCACAAAGCTTGCTCTAGCGGGTTTCTTTCTTACTTAATAGAAGTCTCTTTTTTGGGGAAAAAAAAAAAATCATCCTCGCCTGTCTACAATCCCATAAGCAATGCTGAATAGTCTCCGAAGCAAAGAGGCATCGAGGGCAAGTAAGGTAGGCTCTGAACCTGGACCTCCAAAGGTTCACTGCAATCCCACCATGGATAGAAAGCCAAAAGAAGATAGTTATCTTTCTATTCCTATGGGATTTCTAGAGTCTCCTCCAGAAGCACCTCTGCAGGTCCGCAGTGATATCAAATGTCTCCCAATGAGGAACTCTGGAAGGTCTCCAACCTCTACTACTGAGCTGAAATCTCCTGGCATTACTGACCATGTAATGAAAGAAGGGGATGTTCTTCTCTCGATGCCCTGCGTCAATCCACTCCCACTCTCTGGGGTCCCACTGCAAATACCTGATGGGAACTCCCCCAAAGAGCCAGAGCCTCCAAGACCAGGTGGAGAGTAGCCGGGGTTCTGGGTCTAGGAACCACTCTGAATCCGATCCCTGAACCAAAAGACCTACAACCCTGATAGGCTGAAAAGCAGACTCAAGCAAGATGTCCTCTGTGAACCTGAGCAATCTGCCACCGTCCTGGACACTAAAAACTAAAGCATCCTCCCGTGCATCTCGAAAGGCCAAAACCTGAAGTGGAACACCGCCTCCCATAAAAGTACCTGCCCAAGTGGAGGAAGTGAGTGGCATATCATCTGTGTCTACCCAAACCTCTGGAAGGGCTGCCTCAATCTGCAAGATCCTCCCTGCACTCCCTCTGAGATGTCCTATCAACCTTGATTTGGTGTCCTCTAGAAGCCTGTGGAAAGCTTTCCAAGACCCCATAGATGATGCAGGTCCCCTCTCCCACCTGGACCACTGCATGTAGAGTGAGGCACCCAGTGGTCTGCCATGATCATCTAAAATACAGTCATTCCACATCATGGGTTGCCTATCAATCTCTTCCTGAGAGGAAGGAGGAATCCTCCGAAGAGTGCTTCTGAAACTGGCCCAAGCTTTCAGAATGGCAACCATGAGAGGGGACGAAGGTGATCTGAGGTGTGCTGTGGTGAAGATCCACCTAACACTGCTCATCCAGTCTCCTTCTGAAGAAGGTGTGCACCTCTGTATGCTACTAATAAGAAATTCCTTCCACGGTTCCTGCCCTGGCATAAGTCCCTGCACCACCATCTTGCAAAGTAAAGCTCTGCACTGTAAATCTAAATCAATAATATTGAGACCCCCTTCCTGTGTAGGGAGGATGAGGGTCTCCCAAGCCACCCTAGCTAAGGCATCAACTGTGCCATCAAGCCCACTCCAAAGAAAGTTTATGATCGGTCTTCTGAGCTGAATGATGGAGTCCCTAGAACGGCACCAACATGAACAAAAAAACCAGGCCGTGGCCAAGAGGACCTGGTTGACCACCACAACTCTAGAGGCAAGATCCAGCTTGGCTGAGCTCCAAAAAAGAAGCTTCCTCCTGATGCTTTCCAAAACGGGAGCAAACTGTTGCGTGGAAGAAATATCCAAGCCGACCTGGCAGCCCAAATACCTGATAGGCACACCCCTCTGAACCCAAGTGAATCCTATGTCAAGCCCCCAAACTGGATTGTCCTCATCACTGATCCAAAAGCCACTGGATTTATGCCAATTTATCTGCGCCCCTGCCGCCAAGCAAAATAAATCCAATGCTGTCCTGAAAGAAGTGAGCGTCTGTGGAGTGGCATCCAAGTAAACTGCTGTGTCATCTGCCAACTCACTGTCAAGTAGCTCCTCTTCCCTTCTGATGGGAAGTCTCAGCCCAAAGATGTCAGCTTGAGATCTAACATAGATACTCATAGCTTCGGCCACGAACAAAAAAAGGAAAGGAGCAAGGGGGCATCCCTGACGGACTGATCTCGAAATCTGAAATCTCTCACCCCTTACCCCACCAATAAGTACCTGGCTGTGGGCTGATCTGTACAAAGAGGAAATATTTCTGATCCAAGCATCAGTATAGCCAAAACGTAGGGTGCCCTCCAAAAAACCCCAATCTACTCTGTCATAAGCTTTCTCAAAATCCAAAAGTAGAATGGCCAGATTCTGGCCACTCTGCATGGCCCACTCTGAAGCTTCCCAGAAAGAGAAAATGTTATCAAAAATGCTTCTGGCACGTCTGAGTGTCATGAATAAGATCAGGGAGAAGGGGCTGCAATCGGAGGCTGATTGCCTTGGCCAGAATCTTGTAACAAGTCCCCAGAAGTTTGATAGGCCTCCACTGGGACACTAAATTTCTGCAACCTCCTTTTGGGATAAGGTGGATGAGACCCTCTGTAAGCGACCCAGGCATCTCACCAGAGTCCCAAATGGTGTGCAAGGCTGAAGTAATGTAGTCTCCAATCATATCCCAAAATGCAATGAAAAAAGAAGGGGTGAGGCCATCCAAACCTAGGCACTTGCCCTTGTGAAGGACTGAAAGTGCGGTCCTGAACTCTGTGTTGCTGAAAGGTGCATCGAGTAGAACATGCATACTCGGGTTCACCAACACAGGATGCTCTGCCAAATAGCCTGTCTAGCATCCTCTCTATCATGTGTCTCAGGATCAGCAGTAAGAAGGGTGGCATAGAAATCTGAAGCTATGCGTAAGACATTAGCAGGCTCTGTGTGTGAAACCCCATGTGAGTCAATAAGCTAGGATACACTCTCTCTACTATGTCTAGGGCCAAGAGTAGAGAAAAAGTGTTTATTGACTCTACCACCCATCTGAATCCAGAAGGACTCCCGTGCATGAAAGGCATACTCTGCTCTCTGATCAAGCAATATCTGCTGATGAGCCCTTGCTGCAGCAAGGCGCTCCTGAATCCAAGCATCTGAAGGCCGTTTCTGCTCTTCCCTCTGCAAAGCTGCCAACTGCCGGTGAACACCAATCTCACGTCTGAGAATATCTCGTCTCCTGGTACAAGCAACTGAGCGGTAGAAGTCGATAATACCAGAAAGGGCAGCAACTACATGTGATGGATATGGCTGCCCACCCTGGACATGAGAAACCCATATCTATAGGGCTGCCTCTGTAAGGTCTTCCTCTGTGTAAAAGGCATCTGGAATCCTAATGTTGGCAGACCGGCCTCTCAAGTGAGGCTCTGAGATAGCCAATACAACAGGAAAGTGGTCTGAAGTGGAAACCCCAACAGCAACGCATACCGATCCACCTCTGTCTTGTGCCCAATCATTACATAGAGTCTGTTAATGCGTGCATGAATAGGCATCTACTGCCTCCTGTTCGACCAAGAGAATAGGAGGGACTGTGGCTAAATAAGAAAGACATCATCCAACCAAGTATCTCTGCCACAGAAGTGAAAAAGGAAGGCATCCCAAGCTGCTCTCTTCAAAGAGTGAAGTCCGTCTTCTCTACCCCCTTTTTTGTCTGACGGTAACTCGACCATGTTAAAGTCACCTCCAATCACCCATGAATCCGCAATGGTGGCCCAGGAGGCATACAGGTTAAGGAAACGAACCTTACGCCCTCCAATCAAAAGAATAATGTTGGAGGCATACAGGTTAAGGAAACCAACCTTACGCCCTCCAATCAAAAGAATAATCCACTGAGCTCTAGAGGGAATAATGACTCCGTGTCCAACAACTAAGGGGAGAACCGACTATGAAACTGAAATAGAAGTGCCTCCCCTGGTGCCCAAGGCAGGCGACCAAAAAGTATGTCCAGAAAGCAACTTGCCTGACTTGGCACAATCTCTAGAATCCAGTTTGTGCTCTTGAATAAATAAGATATCAATGGAACCCATAGTAACACCTGGATGAAGCTGCAGCTGTCTACAGCGGCGATGTGGGATGCCACCTAGGCCCTGTATGTTCCAACTAATAATCCTCATCGATGGGAGGATGTAGAGTGGAACACCTTACCCGACCTAGTGGCGGAAACAAACCCCTCAACAGGGGAAGACCTCCTGCTCAAGGAGGAATGGAACCAAGTGGCGGAAAATCAACAGGGGGAAGAACCCTGCCACTTGAAGAAGAAGCCCTGTCAACAGGAAACCCAATCACTGGCTCCCCAAAAGTAGCGAGCACAAACTCCTCCTCTGGGAAAAGTGTAAACCATCCCCTTCCCCCTATCCAAGGGAGGAAGTGAGGACTGCTCTCTATCCTGTGTTTGCCCAGCCGCGGAGACCTCTACTGCCTCAAGAAGAGCATCTGGCACCACTGGATCTAGGGAAGAAGCTGCAACCAGGGAGGAGGTCGAAGCTTCAGTGTCTCGGACTGTGTGAGGTGAGACTGGAGGGACAGCTCGAGGTGAAGCAGGGTCCACTAATGTACCCTCGTGAACTGAAGAAGGGATCTGCACACGTGCTGGAACCCACTGGAGAGCGTCGCGTGCCCCTGAGGTATGTGGGGGTCGAGGAGCAGGTGATGGACCTGTAGCACCCCCCTGTCGGGGCCGAGGAGCAGGTGCTGGACCTGTACCACCACAATCCTGAGGACCGCCATGCAAAGGTCGAGGAGCAGGTGCTGGACCTGTACCACCCCTCTGTCGAGGCCGAGGAGCAAGTGCTGGACCTGTACCACCCCCCTGTCGAGGCCATGGGGCGGTAGCTGTACTAGAGGGCTTCTTGGGCCTTTTCTTCTTTCTGGGGCAATCCCTGGCAAAGTGTCCAATGGTCTTGCATATCCTGCACTGGTCCTGTCTGCCAGAAATCCCCTCTTTGGCAAAAAAGGGAACCATCCAGGCACTGGATCATAACATGGTCCATCTTGAGGTTAGGATCCTTACAGAGGACCCTAACTCTAGGTACCCCATCAGCCTTGGTTGCCTTTGCTGCAGTCAATGGCAACCCAAGGAGGGGCGGGATCTCAGCAACTGCGCCAAAATGCTCCCCAATAACAGAAAGAAGTTGATGGTAAACTTGGGGAAGCCCGGGAAATTTGATGAAGAGCGAAAAGATTTCCTTATCTGCCTCCACTGGGTCGAAACCAATATGAAAGGCTTCAAAGAAGATCTTCCTATGTCCCAATTGTAAAAACTCAGCTTTGAGCATAGTGCTCACAGCCTCTGGAGTGTCAAAAACAACCTGGAAAAAACCTCGTCTTAGAAGACGAACATCTAACAATCGTGGAGTGAGGTCTGGGGGGAGAGCCGCAAGCATCCAGTCTCTGGCTTGGGATCTGGAGGGGTGAGACCCGAAGATGCGTGCTAGCAATGTGGTAGAGCATTCAATCTCTACATCCTTCTTGAGCTGCTACAACTCGTCTTTAGAAAAGGTGATAGTTTTCGCAGCCGGTGGAGAAGAAGAAACGGTCCAAGAAGCCCTCTGATACAGCTACCGCCCCACAGCCTCAACAGGGGGGTGGTACAGGTCCAGCACTTGCTCATTGGCCTCGACAAAGTGGTGGTACAGGTTTAGCACCTGCTCCTCGACCTCCGCATGACGGTCCAGCACCTGCTCCTCGGCCTCAACAGGGGGATGGTACAGGTCCATCACCTGCTCCTCGACCTCCTCCTACCTTAGGGGCACACGACGCATTCCAGTGGGTTCCGGTTCGTGTGCAGGTCCCTCCTTCAGTTCATGAGGGTACACTAGTAAACTCTGCTTCACCTCGAGCTGTCCCTCCAGTCTCACCTCGCACAGTCCGAGACACTGAAGCTTCGACCTCCTCCCCGGTTGCAGCCTCTTCCCTAGAACCAGCGGTGCCAGACACTCTCCTTGAGGCAGTAGAGGTCTCCGCAGCTGGGCAGACACAGGACCAAGAGCAGTCCTCACTTCCTCCCTTGGATAGGGGGAAAGGGATGGTTTACACTATTGATCCTCTTCCCTTAGAAGGGATCCTTCGCACTCCGGTGTCTGGCTTGCTTCACAGGAACACATTTTCAGCCCTGGCAGATGATTCAGATTTCCCAGAGGAGGAGTTTGTGCCCTCTACTTTTGGTGAGCGAGTGATTTGGTTTCGTGTTGACAGCGCTTCTTCTTCAGGTGGTAGGGTTCTTTCTCCTGTTGATTTTCCACCACTTGGTTCCATTCCTCGCTCCTCGAGCAGGAGGTCTTCCCCTGTTGAGGGGTTTGTTTCCGCCACTAGGTCGGGTAAGGTGTTCCACTCTAGATCCTTCCGTCGATGAGGATTATTAGTTGGAACATACAGGGCCTAGGTGGCATCCCACATCGCCGCCGTAGACAGTTGATTCGGGATCAACTTCATCCAGGTGTTACTGGGGGTTCCATTGATATCTTATTTATTCAAGAGCACAAACTGGATTCTAGAGATTGTGCCAAGTCAGGCAAGTTGCTTTTTGGCCATACTTTTTGGTCGCCTGCCTTGGGCACCAGGGGGGGCACTTCTATTTCAGTTTTGCAGTTGGTTGTCCCCTTAGTTGTTGCACACGGAGTCATTATTCCCTCTAGAGCTCAGTGGATTATTCTTTTGATTGGAGGGCGTAAGGTTGGTTTCCTTAACCTGTATGCCTCCAACATTGGAGGGGAACGTGTCCTTATGTGGAAGGATTTGCTCTCCTGGGCCCCCATTGCAGATTCATGGGTGATTGGAGGTGACTTTAACATGGTTGAGTTACCGTCAGACAAAAAAGGGGGCAGAGAAGAAGGACTTCACTCTTTGGAGAGAGCAGCTTGGGATGCCTTCCTTTTTCACTTCTGTGGTAGAGATACTTGGTTGGACGATGCCTTTCTTATTCAGCCACAGTCCCTCCTGTTCTCTTGGTCGAATAGGAGGCAGCAGATGCCTATTCATGCACGCATTGACAGATTCTATGTAGATGATTGGGCACTAGACAGAGGAGGATCGGTATGCATTGCTTCTGGGGTTTCCACTTCAGACCACTTTCTTGTTGTGCTGGCTATCTTAGAGCCTCACTTGAGAGGCGGGTCTGCCAGCATTAGGATTCCAGATGCCTTGTACACAGAGGAGGACCTTACAGAGGCAGCCCTACAGATATGGGTTTCTCATGTTTAGGGTGGGCAGCCATATCCATCACATGTAGCTGCTGCCCTTTCTGGTATTAGCGACTTCTACCTCTCAGTTGCTTGTACCAAGAGATGAGATATTCTCAGACATGAGATTGGTGTTCGCCAGTAGTTGGCAGCTTTGCAAAGGGAAGAGCAGAAATGGCCTTCAGATGCTTGGATTCAGAAGTACCTTGCTGCACCAAGGGCTCATCAACAAATATTGCTTGATCAGAGAGCAAAGCCCTAGACATAGAAGATAGAGTGTATCCCAGCTTATTGACTCACATGGGGTTTTACAGACAGAGCCTGATGATGTCTTACGCATAGCTTCATATTTTTATGCCACCCTTCTTACTGCTGATTGTGAGACACAGGATAGAGAGGATGCTAGACAGGCTATTTGGTAGAGCATCCCTTTGTTGGTGAATCTGGATATGCATGTTTTGCTCGATGCACCTTTCACCAACACAAAGTTCAGGATTGCATTTTCAGCGCTTCACAAGGGCAAGTGCCCAGGTTCGGATGGCCTCACCCCTTCTTTTTTCATTGCATTTTGGGATATGATTGGAGACTACATTACTTCAGCCCTGCAGGCCATTTGGGACTCTGGCAAGATGCCTGGGTCGCTTAGAGAGGGTCTCATCCACCTTATCCCGAAAGGAGGTTGCAGAAATCTAGTGTCCCAGTGGAGGCCTATCACACTTCTAGGGACTTGTTACAAGATTCTGGGTAAGGCAATCAGCCTCCGATTGCAGCCCCTTCTCCTTGATTTTATTCATGACACTCAGACGGGATTTGCATGGCAGAAGCATTTTTTATGACATTTTTTCTTTCTAGGAAGCTTCAGAGTGGGCCATGCAGAGTGGCCAGAATTTAGCCATTCTACTTTTGGATTTTGAGAAAGCTTATGACAGAGTAGATTGGGGTTTTTTGGAGGGCACCCTACGTTTTGGCTTTACTGATGCTTGGATCAGAAATATTTCCTCTTTGTACAGATCAGCCCACAGCCAGCAGGTACTTATTGGTGGGGTAAGGGGTGAGAGATTTCAGATTTCGAGATCAGTCCGTCAGGGATGCCCCCTTGCTCCTTTCCTTTTTTTGTTTGTGGCCGAAGCTATGAGTATCTTTGTTAGATCTCAAGCTGACATCTTTGGGCTGAGACTTCCCATCAGAAGGGAAGAGGAGCTACTTGACAGTGAGTTGGCAGATGACACATCAATTTACTTGGATGCCACTCCGTAGACGCTCACTTCTTTCAGGACAGCATTGGATTTATTTTGCTTGGCAACAGGGGCGCAGATAAATTAGCATAAATCCAATGGCTTTTGGATCAGTGATGAGGACACTCCAGTTTGGGGGCTTGACATAGGATTCACTTGGGTTCAGAGGGGTGTGCCTGTCACGTATTTGGGCTGCCAGGTCGGCTTGGATATTTCTTCCACGGAACAGTTTGCTCCCGTTTTGGAGAGCATCAGGAGGAAGCTCCTTTTTTGGAGCTTAGCCAAGTTGGATCTTGCCTCTAGAGTTGTGGTGGTCAACCAGGTCCTCTTGGCCACAGCCTGGTTTGTTTGTTCATGATGGTGCCATTCTAGGGACTGCATCATTCAGCTCAGGAGACCGATGAGAAACTTTCTTTGGAGTGGGCTTGATGGCACAGCAGATGCCTTAGCGAGGGTGGCTTGGGAGACCCTCATCCTCCCTACACAGGAAGGGGGTCTCAATATTATTGATTTAGATTTACAGTGTAGAGCTTTACTATGCAAGATGGTGGTGCGGAGACTTATGCTAGGGCAGGAACCGTGGAAGGACTTTCTTATTAGCAGCATACAAAGGTGCACACCTTCTTTAGGAGGAGACTGGATGAGCAGTATTAGGTGGATCTTCACCACAGCACACCTCAGATCACCTTCGTCCCCTCTCATGGTTGCCATTCTGAAAGCTTGGGCCAGTTTCAAGAGCACTATTTGGAGGATTCCTCCTTCCTTTCGTGGAGAGATTGATAGGCAACCCATCATGTGGAATGACAGTATTTTAGATGATCATGGCAGACCACTGGGTATGGGATCTTGGAAAGCTTTCTGCAAGCTTCTAGAGGAGACCAAATCAAGGTTGACAGGACATCCCAAAGGGAGTGCAGGGAGGATCTTGCAGATATAGGTAGCCCTTCCAGAGGTTTGGGTAGACACAGATGATATGCCACTCACTTAGTCCACTTGGGCAGGTACTTTTACGAGAGGCGGTGTTCTGCAGGTTTTGGCCTTTCGAGATGCACAGGAGGATGCTTTAGTTTTTAGTGTACAGGATGGTGGCAGATTGCTCAAGTCCACAGAGGACATCTTGCTTGAGTCTGCTTTTCAGCCTATCAAGGTTGTAGGTCTTTGGTGCAAGGATTAGATTCAGAGTGGTTCCTAGACCCAGACCCCCGGCTACTCTCCACCGGGTCTTGGAGGCTTTGGCTCTATGGGGGACTTCCCATCAGCAGGTATTTGCAGTGGGACCCCGGAGAGTGGGAGTGGATTGACGTAGGGCATCGAGAGAAGAGCATCCCCTTCTTTTGTTACACGGTCAGTAATGCCAGGAGATTTCAGCTCAATAGTAGAGGTTAGAGACCTTCCAGAGTTCCTCATTGGGAGACATTTGATATCACTACGGATCTGCAGAGGTGCTTTTGGAGGAGACTCTGGAAATCCCACAAGAATAGGAAGATCACTATCTTATTTTGGCTCTCTATCCATGGTGGGATTGCAATGAACCTTTGGAGATCCAGGTTCGGAGCCGGCCTTACTTGCCCTTGTTGCCTCTCTGCTTCAGAGACTATTCAGTATTGCTTATGGGATTGCAGACAGGTGAGGATGATTTGGATGGGAGTAGCCAGGATTTTCAGTCACTTTGCCCACTCCCCATTCTTTATGACATGGGGCTCAATGGCTTGGCTTTCTCTTACAAGGCCTTAGGCATTCTATGAGAGATTTGACTCCTCTCGGGCCATTTTGGTTCGACGTCATCAGATTGAGTCCTGTTCGTTGGATGTGGTACCACACCTTCCTTTTACAGCTGTACATGCCTCTGTGGATACTTCTTGGGAGATTCTAGCGAGCATAGCATCCTGGCATATCTAGAGAGCCAGATGCACAGAGGCTTTGGAGGGTACTCAGGTTCATCCCTCGCACACATTGGCTAGTATCTAGACAAACACCGTACATACTTTGATGGCCATATGGACGAGTATGCAGGGAGACTCCCGTGCAGCCTCAACTAGGAGGGCTTCTTTCTTCAGGGAATGGAAGGATTCTCCTTTCTTCTCTGAGACTACTACAGGGTTGAGGTGGCACTTTCAGCCTCAACCTTGGTTGTTTTCCACCTCACTCTAAGGGGGTTTTATTTATCCTCATGATTTCATGATGTATTCCACTTTGAGCTTGCTCTCGCGGGTTTTTTCTCTTACTTAATAGAAGTCTCTTTCTTGGAAAAAAAAAAAAAGAAAGGCATCCCAAGCTGCTCTCTCCAAAGAGTGAAGTCCTCCTTCTCTACTCCCTTTTTTGTCTGACAATAACTCAACCATATTGAAGTCACCTTCAATCACCCATGAATCTACAATGGGAGCCCAGGAGAGCAAATCCTTCCACATAATGACACGTTCCCCTCTAATGTTGGAGGCATACAGGTTGAGGAAACCAACCTTACGCCCTCCAATCAAGAGAAAAATGACTCTGTGTCCAACAACTAAGGGGAGAACCGAGTGTGAAACTAAAATAGAAGTGCCTCCCCTAGTGCCCAAGGCAGGCCACCAAAACGTATGGCCAGAAAGTAACTTGCGTGACTTGGCACAATCCCTAGAATCCAGTTTGTGCTCGTGAATAAATACAACATCAATGGAACCCCTAGTAACACCTGGATGAAGCTGATCCCAAATCAGCTGTCTGCAGTGGCGATGTGGGATGCCACCTAGGACTTGTATGTTCCAACTTACAATCCTTATCAACAGGAGGATGTAGAATAGAACACCTTACCCAACCTAGTGGCGAAAACAAACCCCTCAATAGGGGAAGACCTCCTGCTCGAGGAGTGAGGAATGGAACCAAGTGGCAGGAAATCAACAGAGGAAAAAACCTTGCCACCTGACGAAGAAGCCCAGTCAACAGG
Organism: Dipteris shenzhenensis; assembly: GCF_047967505.1. Classification (NCBI taxonomy): domain Eukaryota; kingdom Viridiplantae; phylum Streptophyta; class Polypodiopsida; order Gleicheniales; family Dipteridaceae; genus Dipteris; species Dipteris shenzhenensis. The sequence goes on from NC_141605.1 coordinate 10,977,025, forward strand.
AGACCCAAGCACTGGCTCACCAAAAGTAGAGGGCACAACTCCTCCTCTGGGAAATCTGAAGCATCTGCCAGAATTGAAAATGAGTTCTTGTGAATCAGGCCAGACACCGGAGTGCGAAGGATCCCTTTTGAGGGAAGAGGATCAATAGTATAAACCACCCTCTTCCCCCTATCCAAGGGAGGAAGTGAGGACTGCTCAAGACGACCCTGTGTCTGAACAGCTGCAGAGACCTCTCCTACCTGCAAAACACGGAGAGGGTTCGGCACCAAACCTGATAAAGGGGGTCCAGGGGAGAAGCTGCAACCAGGGAGGAGGTTGAAGCTGAAGCATCTCGGACTATGTGAGGTGAGACTAGAGGGACAACCCGCACTGAAGTAGAGTCAACTAATGCAACCTCGTGAACTGAAGGTGGAATCTGCACACGAACGGGAACCCAATGAGGTGCGGCGGATGCCCTTGAAGGTTGTGAGGCACCGGAGGCAATAGGCGGTGGTACCAAAGGAGCGCTATGTCAGTGAGGAGCACTTTGGCGAGTAGGAGCTGTACCACCACTACCCTGAGGAGGACCACCCTCTTGAGCCCGAGGAGCAGATGCTAGACTTGTACCACCCCCCTCTCAAGGTCGAGGAGCAGGTGCTGGACCTGTACCACCCCCCTGTCGAGGCTGTGGGGCAGTTGCTGTACCAGAAGGCTTCTTGGGCCTTTTCTTCTTCTTGGGGCAATCCCTGGCGAAGTGTCCAATGGTCCTGCATATCCTGCACTGGTCCTGCATGCGTGCAATCCCTACTCTCTAGCGAAAAAAAGAACCATCCGGCTGCTGAAGCATAACATGGAGGGGAGCGGGAGGGTGAGGGAGGAGGGAGAGAGGGCTGGCGAGGAGAGAGGGCTGGCGAGGAGAGAATGAGAGAGGGAGAGGGGGCTAGCGAGGGGAGGGAGGGGGGGGGGCAGTGAGGGTGAGGGAGAGGAAGAAAGGGCTGGCTGAGAGAGGAGAGGGGGGGTGGGCAGCAGATTTCACGGGGAGAGGAGCCATCAAGTGATGTTTTTTTTTTTTCCCCAAAAAAGAGACTTCTATTAAGTAAGAAAGAAACCCGCTAGAGCAAGCTTTGTGCGGAAATACACCATGCTAGGCATGTAATAAAAACACCTCAGACCCAAATGGCCATTAGAGTATGTATCGTATATCTGTCCAAGTACTGGACAAGATCTGAGAAGGGTGAACCTGAGAACCCTCCAAAGCCTCAGTGCATCTGGCTCTCCAAATGTGCCATGCTGCAATGCTAGCTAGGATCTCCCATGGAGAGTCGACCGAGGAGTGAGCAGCCCTGAAAAGAGTGGCCGGAACATCCTCTAGAGAGCACGACTCCACAAGGTATTGTCGGATGTGAAGAGCCCAAGAGGAGTCAAGTCTCTCAAAAAATACCTGGGGCCCTGAAAGTGTAAGCCAAGCCACTGATCCCCAGGTCATATAGAAAGGTAGGCGAACAAAAGTGCTGAAAAGTCTTGCAATCCCCTTCCATATGATTCTCGCCTGTCTGCAATCCCATAGGCAGTGCTATATTGTCTCCAAAGCAAAAAGGCAACGAGGGCAAGAAGGGTCAGCTCCGACCATTTGTAAGTGAGTCCGGCATCTCACCAGAGTCCCATACGCCCTACAGGGTTGATGTAATGTGATCACCAATCTGCTCCCAAAAAATACTAAAAAAGGAGGGGGTAAGTCCATCTGAACTTGGACACTTGCCCTTGTGAAGGGCAAGTAATGCAGTCTTGAATTCTGCATTGGTGAAAGGTGCATCCAGAGAAACATACATCTCATCCTTCACCAATACATGGATACACTGCCAAATAACCTCTCTGGCATCATCAATGGCCTGTGTGCCTGGATTTGCAGTAAGAAGGGATGCAAAAAAATCTGAAGCTACACGCATGACAGCATCAGGATCTGACTGTAACACCCCGTCTGAGTCAACAAGCTGTGAAACACTATCTCTATTATGTCTAGGCCCATGAGTAGAGAAAAAGTGTTTGTTGACCCTGCCACCCATCTGAATCCAAAAGGATTCCCGTGCATGAAAGGCATACTCTGCTCTCTGATCCAACAATGTCTGCAAATGAGCAGCATATACCAATCTCACATCTGAGAATCTCTCGTCTCCTAGAATCAGTGATTGTATGATAATAGTCACTAATTCCGAAAAAGGCTGCAGCTACCTGAGATGGAAGGACAGCTCCACCCTGTATGTGAGCAACCCAAATCTGTTAAATATCCTCCGTGAGGCTCTCCTCTACATAAAAAGCATCCAGAATCCTGACACTGGCAGAGCATCCTCTCCGATGAGGCTCAAGAATCTGCAGCACCACTGGAAAATGATCTGAGGTGGAAACCCCAGTAGAAATGCATACATATCCTCCTCTATCAAGTGCCCAATCGTCTACATAAAATCTGTCCATCCGTGCATGAATGGGCATGTGTATTCTCCTGTTTGACCAAGAGTACAGGAGTGACTGTGGCATAATATGAAAGGCATCATCCAACCAAGTGTCTCTGCCACTGAACTGAAAGAGAAAAGCATCCCAGGCTGCCCTCTCCAAAGAATAAATTCCACCCTGTCTACCTCCCTTTTTGTCTAAAGGCAACTCAACCATGTTGAAGTCGCCACCAATGATCCTGGGGGCCCAAGAGAGTAACTCCTTCCAAAAGGAGATCCGCTCCCCTCTGTTGTTGGGAGCATAAAGATTGAGAACACCAATCTTACACCGTCCAATCAAAATAATGATCCATTGAGCTCTAGAAGGGGAGATAATACCATGACCAGCAACCAAGAGGAGAATAGAAAGAGAGACCGAAATGCAAGTACCTCCCCTTGTGCCCATAGCAGGCTACCAAAAGGTATGTCTTGAAAGCAGTTTGCCTGACTTAGAGCAATCACTGGCATCCAGCTTGTGTTCCTGGATAAAAAGGATATCAATAGCACCTCCAGTGATGCCTGGATGAAGCTGGTTCCGGATCAGCTGCCTACGGCGACGGTGTGGAACTCCGCCTAGGCCCTGTATGTTCCAGCTGACTATCCTCATCGACAGGAGAATGCTGGATGGAAAGGCTTACCCGACCTAGTAGAGGAGACCAGCTTCCCCTGGGCCGAAACACTCCTGTTGAGGGCAGGAAACTCAACAGGTGAAAGGATCCCCACACCTGCTGAAAGGGAGGCCTTGTCAGAAGGAATCCCAATGACCGGGACCCCTAAGGTGGAGGGCACAAACTCCTCATCATCCATGAAAGTCCCCGAATCTGCGAGTGCCGAAAAAGAATTCCTGATAAGCAAGTCTGGCCGAGGAGTGCGAAGAAAACCTGCACTCGTGAAAGATAGAGGAGAAGGACCTGCCATGCCTCTATCAGCAGAATTGGAGCTGGGGGTTGAGGAGGGCTATGGCTAGGGTGAAGAGGAATCAGGAGCCCTCATCTGCGCCTGCACTTTCTCGGTTGTCCTGACTGTGGCAGGAACAGTCTACGGGGAAGAAGTACCTGTAGTCCCCTCATGGTCAGAAACCAAGGGGTCAAAGACCAAAGTGACTGGGGCTGGTGGATCTAAAGGCCCCTCCTGATGTGGAACTGTAGTGTCTGGGGCTGCAGCAACATCCACCTATGCAGTCTCAAAGGCATCTGTCTGAATAGGATCAAAAGTCTCCTCCTATGGTAAGGGAGCCGCTCTTAAAGCTTTCCATCGTGGTACTGGGTGTGCTGCGGGCATTGGGCGCCCTACTGCCCCTGGTGGTCCTGGGGTGTGCGAAGCAGGGCGCCTTGTTGCTCTTGGTGGTCCTGGAGTGCGTGGTACAGGGTGTTGGGGAGGTGCAGTCATGGTAGTACATGAAGGAGCTACACCAGAAGACCTCTTGGGTCTTTTTCTCTTCCTTGGGCAGTCTCTAGCAAAGTGCCCAAGGGTCCTGCAAATCCTGCATTGGTCCTGTCTACCTGAAATCTTGACTCTCTGTCGAAAGAGATAGCCGTTTGGATGCTGAAGCATAATGTGGTCATATGAGATGTTAGGGTCAGGGACACTAACCCTAACACGAGGCACCCCGTCTGCACTGACTGCCTCTGCCGAGGAAGAAGGCATGCCAGGAAGGATCTCCGTGACCACTCCGAATGTGGCTCCGATAGTGGCAAGCCGTCGATGGTAGACCTAAGGAAGACCAGGAAACCTAATGAACAGTGATGTGACCTGCCTGTCCTCCTCAACCGCAGATCGAAGCCCAAGGTGTTGGGCAAAAGAAAGATCCTCCTCAAACCCAAAGCCAGGGAATTAGCTTTGAGAACAAGGGCTGTGGACTCGTGGGAGTCGAAAACCACTTGGAAGAATCCACGTCCCAAAAGTCGAATATCCCTGAGGTGAGGGGCGAGGTCTCCTGGTAACGCCACCAGCATCCAGTCTCTAGCCTGTGATCTGGAAGGGTGTGATCCAAAGATGCGGGCGAAAAGTGATGTGGAGCCCTCTAATTCCACATCTTTCTTGAGCTGCTGCAGCTCGTCTTCTAAAAAAATGATGGTTCTTGCGGCCGGTGGAGGTGGACGGAGATTGGCTAAATGGGGATCCATTCGCCAATCGATGTGAAAAGGCCGATTCCAACACTGAAAAAGCTCTGTCCGTGAAACTACTGCCCAGGACGCCCTGAATGCGGGCGCAGGAAGAAGGAGAAAGAGAGGGTAGGAGAGAGGGGAAGGGAAGGGAAAGAGAGGGGCAGGAAGAAGGAGAAAGAGAGGGGAGACGGAGGTAGGCTGAGGGGGAGGCGTGGGGAGCTGAGTTAGGAAGGAAGGGGGCGGGGAGGGAGAGGGAGCAGGGTTTTTCTTTTTTTTTTTTCCCGGGGGGGTCACCTTGGGGGGGAGAGCAGCGGGGGGGGGGGGGAGAGCGTGGGGGAGGGAGGGGGGTGGGGGAGGAGAAGGGGCCAGGGGGGCTAGCGGGGGAGAGGGAGGGCAGAGGGAAAGGGGGCAGCAGGGAGGGGGAGAGCAACGGGGGGGGGAGAGGGAGGACGACGGAGGGGGGCGGGGGAGGAGAAGGGGGCGGGGGGGCTGGCGAGGGAGAGGGAGGGCGGAGGAGAATGGTGCAGCGGGAGAGGGGAGAGGAGAAGGGGGAAGCAGGGGGGGGGGGGCTGGCGAGGGAGAGGGAGGGGACGGGGGAGGAGAAGGGGGGCGGGGGGGCTGACGGGTGGGGGAGAGGTTGGGCGGGGAGGGAGAGCTAGGGGGTAGCGGGGGGGGGGAGAGGGAGGGCGGGGAGGAGGAAGGGGAGAGGGAGAGTGAGGGAGGAGGGAGAGGGGGCCAGTGAGAGGGAGGGAGAGGAGGAGCAGTGAGTGGGGGAGAGGGGGGGGCAGCGAGGCAGAGGGAGAGGGAGAGGGGGGGGCAGTAGCTCACGGGGAGGAGCAGCAGCTCTGCGAGAGTCATTTGGATAGGGGTTGCCAGTATTCTCCGCACTTTTATTCCCTCTTATTTCTTCATGACTTCACGATCAGTGGCTTGGTCTTGGAATCCCATGCTGCTTCAAAAATCCCTGGAATGCATGTGACCGACAAGTCCTTTTTGAAGATCGGGCTATCGGGAAGTCCATCAAAGGAAAACCTCTACCTCATTTCTGCCAGGGGGTTGCAGCTAGTACTTATCATGTATATCAATTACCTTGTCCTTACAAGAGATCACTCAAAGAAAATTACTCAAGTCAAGAAACTACTCATGGAGGAATTCTTTTTTTTTTTGTGCAAAAAAGTACTTCTATTAAGTATGAAAGAAAACCACAGAGCAAGCTTCTTTTCTTTCTTTTTTTTTGTGCACCACAGAGCAAGCTGAGTACATCATGTCAATAAAATTTATTGACATGGTGAGTAACATAATGGGATGACTTTTGAAGAAACCCACATGTAGAGTAGACTTCTTTATGAAAATTCCCTTATGATCCTTCTTACAACTTTTACTTAATAGGAGGTGACATTGAAAACCCTTTCATGAAAGGGTTTATCCAAAGAAACCTCATTGAAGCAAGCGATCAAGGTAGTTTCGCCAGCGAAACCCCTTTGAAGTAGGTCTTCTAAGGTAGTTTCGCTGGCGAAACTACCATGGACAGCACTTTTAAAAGTGGCATAACTTTCACATCGAATGTCCAAATATAGTCATTCAGCCACTCAAATTGATCGGAAAACCCAATTTGAGAACATCTATGGAGTTTTATTTTGGAAAATATTGCATATATAGTATTAAATATTAATTGTTATTTACGCATATAGATATAAATGTGTTTAATAAGTGATTATATATATATATATATATAATATTATTGCATTGAGAGTGATTATGAGGGATGTTCCTTAAAGGAATTATTTTTCAACACTTTTTAAAGGTAATAACAAGGGTACAAAGGATGTCTATAAAGAAGAAAATTTACGTTATGTAAAATTGAATGAGTGACAATTCTGTATATTTCTATGATAAAGGGATCTAGTTCTAGTGAAAATAAAAGTGTAAAAACGGTGTTTCCTAAGGAAATACAATTTTTTAAATCTCTTGAAAAACACGCTCGGATAAACCTGCTCATAGGTTTTTGCTCGTAAAATTGACGCACCCCAGCAGTTGGTAGCTTTGCAAAGGGAAGAGCAAAAACGGCCTTCAGATGCTTGGATTCAGGAGCGCCTTGCTGTAGCAAGGGCTCATCAACAAACATTGCTTGATCAAAGAGCAGAGTGTGCCTTTCATGCAAGGAAGTCCTTCTGGATACAGATGGGTGGCAAAGTCAATAAACACTTTTTCTCTACTCTTGGCCCTAGACATAGTAGAGAGAGTGTATCCCAGCTTATTGACTCACACGGGGTTTTACAGACAAATCCAGATGATGTCATGCGCATAGCTTCAAATTTCTATGCCACTCTTCTTATTGCATATCTTGACACACAGGATAGAGAGGATGCTAGACAGGTTATTTGGCAAAGCATCCCTAAGTTGGTGAAACCAGATATGCATGTTTTGCTTGATGCACCTTTCACAAACACAGAGTTCAGGACTGCACTTTCAGCCCTTCACAAGGGCCAGGTTCGGATGGCCTCACCCCTTCTTTCTTCATTGCATTTTGGGATATGATTGGAGACTACATTACATCAGCCCTACAGAGCATTTGGGACTCTAGTGCCCGAGTCGCTCACAGAGGGTCTCATCCACCTTATCCTGAAAGGGGGTTGCAGAAAATACCTATCACACAAGCTGTACATTTCATGACCCACCACTTTATCAAGAATATCATCCAGTCAAGAATATCATCCAGAAAAGGCAGAGGATAGTGGTTTCTCTTTGTTACTGCATTCAAAGGTTTGTTGTCTACACCTTTCGGCACTATGACCACAGGACTTATCCAATCAGAGTGAACTATAGGATAAATAATTCCTGCCTTGAGAAGCTTATCTACCTCTTCCTTCAGCACATCTCTCTGTTCCAGGCTTAATCTCCTCATCCTCTGGAAAACAAGTTTGGCACCTTCCTTCAGCTCAATCCTCAGAGGCCTCCCTTTAAATCCCATGATCTCCTCATAAGAGGTGATAAACAGATTGGGGTATTTCTACAACATCTTCAAATATTCTTCTTTCTCCTCAACATTGAGATTAGGATTCAATGATTGCTCAATCAACACCTAGGTTGATTCTCGAGAACATTTAGGCTGCATCAAGTCCTCGATAACCTCGAACCTATCCACCTCTTCCTCAGCGAACCCTACTACTCCCACAAATTCTACCTATGAATTTTCATCTTCTAGATCCACCAATGCTATTGTTCCTTCATCACTTTCTGAAGTCACCGAGCTCTCATCCTCACTGCTGGTCTCACTTCTCTCTTCCTCTTCACTCGCTGAATCTGAAACTTCAACCCTGCTTACCATATCGAAATTCAATTTCTTCCCATTCGTATGTATAGAAAAGGTTCCTTTCTGCCAATTCTGAATTGCACCTACCTTCCTCAACCACAACCTTCCAAGAATCAAAGGATAGGCTCCCAATAGCATAGGCATCACATGACAATCCACTCAACCAGGAACATTGAATGCCTCAACCTCCAAGCCAGGTACTATCCCTAAAGTCTTCACCTTGGAGTGGTTTGCCATTCTGATGCGATAACTGCAGGAGTGGGATATCTTCAATCCTAATCTCTCTACACAAGCCTGGATAATCACACAAATCTGTGCACCCCCATCTATATAGGCCTCTCCGAACCCCTTTCCTTTATGCCACGCTTCCACAGCATTAAACGATCTGGAAACTCTGAGACAGACATCAGCTTAACTGTACCTTTATGAGAGTTCTTCTTTGCTGGATTTACAGCCCGGCTCCATTATTTTTTAAGATTTGGGCACATAACAATCATTTGGCCAAATGTAATGTCCGGTTTCCTCGCTGAAAGGTCTTCCACCAAATCATACTCTCCCTGCTCCTTCCCCATGGGATAATCTGCAGTTTTGTACTTCCTTCTGGGCTTCTTGCTCTTCTTCTTTTGGTAGGTCATCATCTCCTTAGATTGCTTCCCCTTCTTTGCACTTAGACCAACCTCCTCTTCTCTATCTCTCTTCCCTAATGGCATGACATCTTTATCTTCCTCCAACTCCAACAGGTCAAATGTAACTACCTTACCTTTCCTTTTCTCTTCTGCAGTGGCTTTACGGATTCTAGAGGTACTAGGCTGAGCTGCATCTTTTACTTCTACACTATGATCATTCACCCTATTATCTAACCCTATTGACAGTGGATAAACATCACCTCCAACACGAGGAGGCTTATCACAGTGTGTGCTGTAATGTCCCCACTCTCCACAATTAAAGCAGACATAAGGTTCAAATGACCCTAGACCTCGTCCTGCCTGCCACGGGGCTGAATTATTTGAAGAAGGCATGTTGCCTCTGCCATAACCACCCAATGATCTACCTCTTCCCCTACCGTTCATCAAATTCAGACTCAAATTCTTCATAAGCTCTGACATTTTGTCTTCTTTTATATTCTCCTCCTTTCTGAATTCAGGCTGACTTCAGGCTTCTGTATTTCTGTCTTCACATGAGAGATAATTTCAGGCACATACTGAACCATTGGCATCTCCTGCATGATTTGTGACAATATTTTCTACTTCCTTTCCTTCTCTTTTGCTACCCTGAGAGCATCCTCATAAGTGACCAGCTCTTTACATTCAATCTTTATCCTAATCTCCAGCTTTAGACCAGCAACAAACCTATCCTTTTTTATGACTCTGGGAGGGACTTTAGGCAATAAGGCCACCTGCCATTTATTCCACAACACATGAACTTACCGACATACTCATCCACTGACTGCGTCAGCTATTGCTGCAGTAAACATAGCTCTCCAAATGCCATCAGGATCTCTAACACACATAAACCTATCCAAGAAAGCTGTCCTCACCTTTGGATAAGTCGGGTTATTTTTACCTTGTAAGGGAGATATGTTGGAATACTGAAAAGAAAGAGTAGAGTGGACACAAACTCAGAATACTTGCTTATAGAATGAAGAAGAAAGAGGTCCTTAAGTAGGCACCTCATACAAGGTCACTGACATCACTGATGACCTCAAAGCTCCACAATCATCTCCTCAATCTGCTCCTAGATTCACTCAATCATCCTATGTGGCTTTTCCACCACCTAACTGTGCTTGTGGGCACCTAACTGTGCCTCTAGCACTCACACATAGAAACAAAGGTGTGCCTGAGGCATACACCTTGAGATATCCCAACAAACCCCCCCTCAAGGAAATGCCTCAGGCTATGTCAAGGATACATCTAGTCTCATAGTTTCTCATGCCATCTCATGGTGGTCAAGGATAAATCTATGGCTAGGTTCTCATGCTAGCAAGGGTTCCCTTGGGTGTAAGGTAAACAGAAAGGGATACAAACAGACCTTCCAATGGTTATCTCTCCTACATGTACATGCACACAATGTCTGTAGGAGGTACCATGGAACAAACATACACATGGCCTACATCATAAGGTGACCAGAGGTGTTTACAAAACACACAACACACAATAGTTTATTTTCATTCATTTTGGAGGACTATCCAGGCTGAGTACCTTGACATAAAAAGAGAGATCTGGAGCATACATAGAGATGAGTTTAAAATGCATAATCTTCATGGGATGCCTCATCTTGTGGAGGCAAAATATCCATGTCAAGGCAAGGTCTTACCACATGGGCAGTGTCTAGTGCCTTATAAGATGGTACTATGATAGAACAAGTGGATTTGAAAGCCATATCCTTCAAGAGAACAATTATCTTGTCATCTCCATAGTTGTGTAGAGAAGCATATCTTAGGTATCTGACCTTCATCTTTTTCTTGTACTTGGAGTCAAATAAAAGTGCCATGAGAGGGTAGATCTCTGTAGTTGCTTCCTTTTTGGCAACCATAATCTTCAACAAGGAAGTCAGGTTGGCATTTTCATCCTTTGTAGCATAACAAGACATTGCTTTATGTTTTGGCTTTTCACATATTTTGCATAAGCAAGCCATGAGAGGCTCTAACCCAGGTATTGGGTAGTGTCTTCTCTCTTACAGGGCTTAGAATAACAACTGAAATGCTTCAAAATATAAGCATTTAATGTAGCAAAGTCTTGTGACCAAATTTCAAACAATGATGCTTTCACTTACATGCTTCATAGAAGTGGATGAAATAAACACTTTCCAATCACAACCAGGTCTAGCAAGTCAAAACAAAACTGAAGAAACACTTGTAATGAAGTTATTGAAAACTTCAAAAGACCAGAAATGCTAGAGTAGCATTTTATGTAGCATCATCTTCAAAACTTGTCCAAAACTGTCAAAAATGAAAAGCTGAACTTGGAGGGCTTGTAGCTCACTCTTCAAAGCAAGGAAAAGAGGGCTTTCTGAAGCAAAAGAAAGCTCATATACCAGAGAAGTTCCAGCACAGAGGTTGGACGAAATGGTGTGCACTTTTGCCCGGGAGAGTTGCTACAGGCTGAAACTGAGTTTTGACGATTTCTCCCTCGTTACTGAACCAAATGACCTGAAAAATGGCTCAAAATCTTCGTCTTGAGGTCGCCCATCTACTCCTAAGAGGGCTCAGGCAATGGCAAAGTATGCAGGGAGTATTGAGCAACAGAAGAAATTCGCTGTTTGGAGAATGGCAGCCACCACAGACGTTTTTTCTTCAATTGCTTGCAGGTGGAAGTTCGCCCATACTAGAGGAGTTTCCAGCTCAGAGGGTTTGGGCAATGGCTGTTTGTAGATGGAGAACCAAGCTCTCAAAGATTTTGGGAAGAAAGAGGAAAATGGAGAAGAAGAAGATGAAGAAGAAGATGATGATGTGGCAGAAATGGGCTCAAGGGGGATCAAATGGCTCTGATACCATGTTGGAATACTGAAAAGAAAGAGTAGAGTGGACACAAACTCAGAATACTTGCTTATAGAATGAAGAAGAAAGAGGTCCTTAAGTAGGCACCTCATACAAGGTCACTGACATCACTGATGACCTCAAAGCTCCACAATCATCTCCTCAATCTGCTCCTAGATTCACTCAATCATCCTATGTGGCTTTTCCACCACCTAACTGTGCTTGTGGGCACCTAACTGTGCCTCTAGCACTCACACATAGAAACAAAGGTGTGCCTGAGGCATACACCTTGAGATAAGATAGACACTGCCCAATATCTGGGTTAGACCCTCTCATGGCTACCCTAACACATCCTTGTAGAGAAAGTCTACAGAGCCAAGTTCTCACTTCTCCCAACAAACAAAAGGATAGAATCTGAAGGACTTCTGGAGCATTCCTGTCTTTAATAAGAGCTATGAACACAAGGAACTCTAAAAACCTCTGTGGGTCTTCATTGGGCAACCCGTAGAATCGAGGAAATTCATGATCCATCTCTCCTCCTATAACTGAGTACCCAATCTCAATTCAAAACTCTAGCTCCCCAGCAGGATCGCCAAAAAAGATGATAAGGAAAAAAAGGGAAAGACAGCTAGGAAATTATGTACTTTACCACGTCAGTGTCATAGCTGAGACTTCATAGGGATCAGCAGCAATGTGGGCTCGTAGATGATGAGCTTATGCACCAGGTTCCAGAGCAGATATCTAGAACACACAAATAACAAGTCAAACTCCCACACAATCTAACTAGAACACACACACAAGAATACACAGAGTCTTTAGAAGAGGAAGATGAATGCTTTGACTTGTTGTAGCTCTATGTCAACCAGGAGTTGTTCATACACACAATTGTTCTTTGTATGACAGATCAACCACACACGATGTATCTACAACACCTCCTTTTAGCAGCTTGTATATGATAAACAACTCATACTTATGCTTCTCGTACGGAATCCTCGTGCACAAATCAGCCTCAATTCTGATTTCACTTTGTCAAACATGCTCTCAAAGCCATCGCTCACACAACATGCCCACTCAGCCAAGCTCCCCCACTCAGCCTGCTAGCTTGAGCGTAATTGAAGGTAACAAACCCACAGCCCAAAAATAAACAACTCTCACGTCATGTTGATCAGCCCCGTAGCTCTGTGCTCAGCAAATCGTCAGCTTGTCTCTTCTCTTCTATATGACTGCTCTCCACTCAGCTAACAGCCTGTCAGCCCTGTACACAGCTCTCAGATCATCACAGCCCTCTACACCCTGACGCATTGCTCCTGTACACAAACCTAGATCCCGTGAACGCTCCATTCATCGATCCGCCGATCCTTTTTCTCCTTCTCCGCTCTTTTTTTTCCCTCAACTCAATTTCTTCCACTCATCAACATTTTCCAGCACTCTCCAATAGATGCCATCCCACATATCAGCCCACTCGTCAGCCAGAGCATGCCAATTCTCGGTCATGTAGCCACCTTGCATGCACATGTTCCCTTTCAGATTTTCCAGCCACATCATCACGTGGAATTTACCACTCTCCCAATCTCTTCCCCAAACTTTAGACCAAGGCAATTAATGCCCAAATTCTAACCTTTGACTTCACTCATGCACACATTTTCAAGCAAGGCATTTAATGTGTGCTTGCCCACACATGACCACAATAAAAAGATATATTGATGTACATATGATAGTATGACGATACATAAGCTATTCACGACAATATGAACACATGGCAGAGGACAACAATGATGAACATTTGTCATCTTACAACAATGCCAAAATATACAGGACCCATGCTCTTTAGTGCCTGGTACATCCACATTGCATTTCATCATTTCCCGTGAAGTCCATGCTGCAAAACATACTTTATTGTCTCAAAAAACTAAACATCAATCTATCATGCTTGTGAAAAAAAAATGCACAAATATTAAAAGCCCACACCTACCCTAGATATGTACATCTATGTGCCTACCCACAGCTGTGCTCAAAAACTTGATACAGTTTTTGTCTTATCAACGCATCAGCAGTGTAGTGCAATCGAAGTAGAGTTGTGTCATAGGTCTACGCATCGCCCACTTCACGCTTCTCACATCAGTGGCCTTAGGCCTCCGGTAACACCTCTAGAAGTGAGTGGACCTCCCCCTCAGACAGGCTTAAAGGATAATGGAGGTGAAGCATATGTTGTAGGGACTTGACTGCTCTTGCAGGGGGCTGACTGCATGAAGGCTTGCTCCTATTCAAGAAGAGCTTGCAAGCTTGCTGAGAGAACCTTTGTCTAAAAGCCCTCCATCCCCCTTTCTGATGGCTTCCCCTTGATCCACCCATCCCCTTCATTTCTTTTTCCTCCCCCTCCACCCTTTCTGCCTCAGCGACCTTGCCCCTTTTCTCATCTTTCTTCTACTTCAGATCGCCCTGTTTTCCAGCTGTTGCTGACTCTATAGAGGGGGATGGATGCACTATACATGCTCAAGAAGGCCAAGCCAGAACTGGGTAGTGGCATATTTTTCCTATTCATGAATTTTCACATGAGTTGGCATTATTCTCCTTCTCATTTCAATACTGTTCAGAATTGTGACCACCGTTTTTGGCTCTCTTACTCGGTGTACGTCATTGATTTTCACGATTGGCTTGAGTTTTATCTCCCCATGTACTAGCTATGTTTTGAGGCGATTCAAGAAGCTTAGTTATTGATTTCTGAGATGTAATATATTTTCATTGTATTAATAATGTCATACATGTTACCACTTACATGTGAGATGGATTGTTATCTCCCTTAATGTAATGATAGATCTTGTCAATTTAAAAATGATATCTTTGGACGAATGTTCTAGGTTTGCAGAGCTCAACCGCCGTGATGTGGAAGAGAAATCTGAACAGCTAAGGTCTCTTAGCTGGCTAACAGCCTTGATTACCAGCTACACTTTCACGTCCCCTGTGGAGTTCAACTATGGATCTCAGTACATCACCACTGTGCGTTCCTTCAGCAGCAATGAGTTCATAGTTTTTGGCAGTTAGAGTATGAAATAAAAATGCTTCATACTTGCAGAATTCCGGTTTCTATATTTATCTATTATGTTTCTTGAATGCAGGCTCGCTTGACGGCATATGCGATCTGTGCTGCAATAGTGGTATGTGCTATATGTGTTTCTGTTAAGCTTGCTTTCAGGTGATGTGACATATTGGATGGGCAAAGAAACAAATGTTTCTTAATAAGTAGTTGCTGCATATGTTACTTCAAAACAAAATCCATGTTAAGAACTTCTATAACGATATCATGACAGCCTTCCTCACTCTTGAACTTATTTTCCAGTCCATAATAGTTTCATCTCTAATGAAATAAATTATTTATAGTATGCTAAGTAGGACATTTTGCTGCTGTTGAAGACCAATCCACATTTCCATGCCTTTGTACCATTTGGATGTATGTGGATATTTACTTCTCAGAAGGTGGTTTGAAAGGATCAAGTTTGCATAGATTGACAGTGAAATTGTTATAAGTAGTTTGTTGATAAAAGACAACTTGGATGCATTGCTGTAGTTGGATTTAAGGAAAGAGGGGAGAATTGGTCAATTGAAATCCTTTTCTGCAGAGTTTCTTTAATAGTAAGGTGGTCCTTTGCAGGAACCACGTAGCTTCTACTGTTTTGGATTACATGAAATTGAGCATACCCTCTGTTGTCATGCTGTCTTGATGATTGTAGTTCCAGCAGGATGTTGAAATCAATTTCATATGTTGGTATATATGTATTTATTGCTGAGACCAATTGTCTTACAAGCATCTCATTGGCAGCACATTTTTTAAAAAAATTGTGTAGAGAGGATGCAGTTGTATTCGTTTATCCATGGACGCTAGAAAAGAGATGAAAGGAATCAAAATTTTAGGCATGTGAAGTAAACTATCAATGTACTTAAGGAGAGAGTACTCTAACCTTACAATGTCCAAGTACAATAGACAAGATAACTTCTGATCCAATTTATAAGAAGGGGGACTTGATTAACAGAAGGAAAGAAAATGCCATAGTTGTAGCCCCTAAGAAGATTCGGTAGTCTATCTTCTTTTTTTTTTTGGCAAAGAGAGACTTCTGTTAAGTATTAAAGAAAACTGTTAGACCAAGCTCCATACGGGATACACCATGCAATGCATGAAAAGATCAAGAGCAAAAAAGAAAGGATTGGGGCTGATAGTGCCATCTCAATCTGGTAGAAACATCCGAAAAAAAGGGAGAACCCCTCCAAACTCGAACAAATACAGTCCTTCTAGAAGAGGCTGCCTGTAAAGGGCCCTGCATGCTAGCCCATATGGCTATCAAAGTGTGAACCGTGTGAGTCCAAATACCCATGAACACCTGTAATGGGTGTATCTGGGTGCCATCCAAGGCCTCTGTACATCTGGCTCTCCAAATGTGCCAAGAGGAAATGCTAGCCAAAATCTCCCAAGAGGTGTCCACTGAAGCATGAGAAGCTCTGAAGGGAGTAAGTGGTACATCTTGAAGAGAGCAGGGCTCTATCACCTGCCATCGGACACTCTGGCTCTCCAAATGTGCAATGCTAGCCAAAATCTCCCAAGAGGTGTCCACTGAAGCATGAGAAGCTCTGAAGGGAGTAAGTGGTACATCTTGAAGAGAGCAGGGCTCTATCACCTACCGGCGGAACGAGAGTGCCCAAGAAGAAGGCTCACCCTCATAAAACACCTAGGGCCCAGTAAGGGATAACCATGCAACCCAGCCCCAAGCCATGAAGAAAGGGAAAGTATGAAAAATGCTGAGTATTTGAGAAACCCCTTTCCAAACAGTCCTCGCCTGACTGCAGTCCCAAAGGCAATGTCGCATTGACTCCTCTTTAAAATGACAGCGAGGGCAAGTGGGATCAGCCCCAAATCATGATCTCCACAGATTCACTGCAATGCCTCCATGAATAGAAATCCAAAAGAAAAGAGTGATCTTTCTATTTCTGAGGGATTTCCAGAGCCTCCTCCAGAAATTCCTACGCAAATCTGCGGTGATGAAGAAGCTGTCCCAATGGGGGGCTCTGGAGCGAATCCAACCCCTACTGTTCAGCTGAAATCTCCTGGCATTACCAACCGTGAACCGAAAGAAGGAAATCCCCCTCTCTTGGTGCCCATGATCTATCCACTCCCACTCTCGGTCCGGGTCAATGATATTAAGGCCCCCTTCACATGCAGGGAGAATAATGGTCTCCCAGGCCACCCTCACTGCAAGATCTGCCATGCCATCAAGTCCACTCCATAAAAAATCCTGACTGGTCTAATGAGTTGAGTGATGCAACCGGCACTAGTAAGAACACACAAACTAGGCAGTGGCCAAAAGAAACTGGTTCACTACCACAACTCTAGATGCAAGGTCGAGTTTGGCTGAGCTCCAAAAAAGGAGCTTTTTTGTTATACTCTCCAATACTGGGGCAAACTGCTATGCTGGAGAGATGCCCAATCCTACCTGGCATCCAGAATATCTAACAAGAACACCCCTCTGAATCCAGGAAAAGCCAATGTCAACTCCCTAGCCTGGACTGTCCTCATCACTGATCCACAAGCCAAAGGATTTATGCCAGTTAATGTGTGCCCCTGCAGCTGAGCAAAAGATATCCAAGGCTGTCCGGAAAGAATCAAGTGACTGCGAAGAGGCCTCAATAAAAAAGGCAGTGTCATCAACCAACTCACAGTCAAGAAGCTCCTGCTCCTATCTCAAAGGCAATCTCAGCCCATATAGATCAGCCTGAGATCTAAGGAAGATACTCATAGCTTCTGCCACAAAAAGAAAAAGGGGGCTAAAGGGCATCCCTGACAAACTGATCTGGAAATCTGAAACTTGTCACTTCTTACCCCTCCAATCAAAACCTGGCTATGGGCTGATCTGTAAAGGGAGGCCACCCCTCTAATCCATGCATCTGAAAATCCAAATCCTAGAAGAGTGCCCTCAAGAAAACCCCAATCTACTCTGTCATAGGCCTTCTCAAAGTCTAAGAGTAGAACTGCCAACCTCTGCCTGCTCTGCATAGCCCAACTCTGTGGCTTCCCAAAAGGAAAAGAAATTATCAAATATGCTCCTGCCATGCACAAAGCCTGTCTGAGTATCATGGATGAGGTCTGGAAGAAGGGGCTGCAATCGGAAGCTGATTGCCTTGGCAAGGATTTTGTATAGAGTGCCCAAAAGAGTGATGGGTCTCCAATGGGATACAAAATTCCTGTTGCCACCTTTCGGGATAAGGTGTATGAGTCCCTCGGTCAGTGAGTGAGGCATCTCACTCGAGTCCCAAATGCCCTACAGGGCTGAAGTAATATGATCACCTATCATATCCCAAAAGGCTGTAAAAAACGATGGAGTAAGACCATCGGAACCAGGGCACTTGCCCTTATGAAGGGCGGAGAGAGCAGTCCTGAACTCTGTGTTGGTAAAGCGTGCATCAAGTGAGCATATCATCTCTGGTGTGACCAACACAGGTAAACTCTGCCAAACTACATCTCTAGCCACACCTCTGGCCTGTATGTGAGGATCTGCAGAAAGAAGGGAGGCAAAAAAATATGTGGCTAAGTGCATGACGATATCCGGATGAGACTGCAAAACACCGTCAGAGTCAACAAGCTACCGCATACTCTCTCTACTATGTCTGGGACCATGTGTAGAGAAAAAGTGTTTATTGACTCTCCCTCCCATTTGTATCCAAAAGGACTGTCGTGCATGGAAGGCATACTCTGCTCTCTGATCAAGCATGTCTACAAGTGAGCCCTTGCTGCAGCAAGGCGCTCCTGTATCCAAGCATCTGATGGTCGTCTCTGCTCCTCCCTTTGCAAGGATGCCCACAATTGCCAGCGGATACCAATCTCCTACCTGATTACCTCACCTCGCCAAGCACTAGTACAGAGTGATAAAAATCGCTGATATTGGCAAGTGTTGTGGCCACATGTGAAGGATCAGCCACCCCCCCCTGCATGTGAGAAACCCATATCTCCAAGACTACCTCTGTGAGAGTCTCATATATGTATAAGGCATCAGGGGATGGGGCTCTGAGATAGACAAAACTACCGGAAAATGGTCGGAGGTGGAAACACCAGGTGCAATGCAAATTGTCCCCCCTCTATCAAGAGCCCAGTCATCCACATAGAATCTGTCAATCCGAGCATGGATAGGCATCTGCACCCTACGGTTCGACCACGAAAACAAAAGTTACTGAGACTGAATATGAAATGCATCATCTGACCAAACATCTCTGCCATTGAACCTGAACAAGAAGGCATCCCAAGCTGCTCTCTCGAGGGAATGAATACCACCTTCATATTCACTTGTGAATCGAGAGCTGCTGCTCCTCCCCGTGAAGCTGCTGCCCCTCCCTCACCCTCCTCCTCGCTAGCCCCCCCTTGCTGCCCTCTCCATCGCTGCCCTCTCCCTCCCCCCCTCGCTGCCCTCTCCCCTCCCTCGCAGCCCTCCTTTGTTGCCGCTCCCTTCCCCCCCCTTGCTGCCCTCTCCCTCTCCCCTCACTGCCCTCTCCCCTCCCTCGGAGCTCCTCTCCCTTCCCCCCCTTGCTGCCCTCTCCCTCTCCCCTCGCCGCCCTCCTTCCTACCCCTCACCCACCTGCCCTCTACCCCTCCTCCCCCTCGCTCTTGCTGCCCCCCCTCGCTCCTCCCTCCCTCTCCCCCGCCCCCTCCTTCACTCCCACCTGCCCCTGCCCTTCCCGCCGCCCTCCTCCCCTCTCGTCTGCTGCCCCTGCTTTCCCCCCACCCCCTCCCTCCCTCTCCCCCGCCCCCTCCTTTGCCCCCGATCGCTCTCCCCTCCCCCCCCGCCTTCTGCCCTTGCCTTTTTCCTCCCCTCCCGGCCCCCCCCCTTCGCCCCTCGCCCCCTCCTTCACCCCTTCCTACTTTGCACCCCTCCCTCCCTCCTCCTCCGCCCCCTTCCTAACCCTCTATTGCCTACCCGCAACTCGCCTCCCTCTTCAAATTTCTCCACTTTTCCTCCCCTTCTTGTGCCCTTGTTCCAGGGCGTCTTGGGCAGCATTTCCACAGACAGAGTAATTACAGTGTTTGAATCGGCCTTTTCACTTCGATCGGAGAATGGATCCCCATTCAGCCAATCTTCACCCACCCCCACAGGCAATCAGAGCGGACTGGGTGCCTCGAGTTAGGGTCATTGTCTCTGACCCTAACATTTCGGATGACCACATTATGCTTCAGTGTCCAGATGGCTCTCTCTTTTGATAGAGAGTCGAGATCGCAGGTAGACAGGACCAGTGCAGGATCTGCAGGACACCTGGGCACTTTGCTAGAGACTGCCCAAGAAAGAGAAAAAGACCCAAGAGGTCTTTTGGTGTGGCTCCTTCACGTACTACCCTGATTGCACCTCCCCAGTGCCCTATACCACGCACTTCAGGACCACCAAGAGCAGCAAGGCGCCCTGCTTCGTGCACCCCAAGACCACAAGGGGCAGCAGGGCACCCAAAGCCCGCAACACACCCAATACCACGATGGAGAGCGATCAGAGCGGTTCCTTTACCTCAAGAGGAGACCTTTGATCAGGTTCAGATAGACGCCATCTAGACTCCAGAGATGGATGTTGCTGCATCCCCAGACACTACAGTTCCACATCAGGAGGGGCCTTCAGATGCACCAGCCCCAGTCACTTCGGTTTCGGATCACGAGGGGGCTTCCGATACTTCTTCCCCACAGATTGTTCCTGCCACAGTCAGGTTGATCGAGGGAGTGCATGCACAGATGAGGACTCTAGATCCCTCTTCAGCCCCGCCGTAGGCCTCCTCAGCTCCCAGCTCCAGTTCAGCTGATAGAGGCCTGGCAGGTCCTTCTCATCCATCTTCCACGAGTGCAAGTCTTGTTCGTACTCCTAGCCAGACTTGCTTCTTAGGAATTCTTTTTCGACACTGGTAGATTCGGTGACTTTCATGGATGATGAGGAGTTTGTGCCCTCCACCTTAGGGGTCCCGGTCATTGGGATTCCTTTTGATAGGGCCTCCCCCTCAACAAGTGTGGGGATCCTTTCACCTGTTGAGTTTCCTACCCTCAGTAGGAGTGTTTCGGGCCAAGGGAAGTTGGTCTCCTCTACTAAGTCGGGTAAGCCTCTCCATCCAGCATCCTCCCATCGATGAAGATAGTCAGCTGGAACATACAAGGCCTAGGCGGAGTTCCACACCGTTGCGGTAGGCAGCTGATCCAGAATCAACTTCATCCGGGTGTCACTGGAGGTGCTATTTATATCCTTTTTATCCAGGAACACAGGTTGGATGCTAGTGATTGCGCTAAGTCTAACAAATTTCTCTCAGGACATACCTTGTGGCCGCCTGCTATGGGCACAAGGGGAGGTACTTGCATTTCAATCTCTCCTTCTATTCCCCCATTGGTTGCTGGTCATGGTATTATCTCCCCCTCTAGAGCTCAATGGATCATTATTTTGGTTGGAGGGTGTAAGATTGGTCTTCTCAATCTTTATGCCCCCAACAATAGATGGGAGAGGATCTCCTTTTGGAAGGAATTACTCTCTTGGGCACCCATTGCAGATTCCTGGATCATTGGTGGTGATTTCAACATGGTTGAATTGCCATCAGACAAAAAGGGAGGCAGACAGGGCGGAATTCACTCTTTGGACAGGGCAACTTGGGATGCCTTTCTCTTTCAGTACAGTGGCAGGGACACTTGGTTTGATGATGCCTTTCATGTTATGCCACAATCACTCCTGTACTCTTGGTCGAACAGAAGATTACATATGCCCATCCATGCACGTATTAACAGACTTTATGTAGACGATTGGTCACTTGACAGAGGCGGATCTGTATGCATTTCTACTGGGGTTACCACCTCAGATCATTTTCCAGTGGTATTGCAGATTTTTTAGCCTCATCGGAGAGGACGCTTTGCCAGTGTCAGGATTCTAGATGCGTTTTATGCAAAGGAGAGCCTCACGGAGGATATTTTACAGATTTGGGTTTCTCACATACGGGGTGGAGTTGTCCGCCCATCTCTGGTAGCTGCAACCATATCCGGAATTAGTGACTATTATCATACAATCACTGAGTCCAGGAGATGTGAGATTCTCAGACATGAGGTATACGCCAGCAATTAGCGTCCCTTCAGAGGGAAGAGCAGAAGAGGCCCACAGATGCTTGGATTCAGGAGCACCTTGCTGTAGCAAGGGCTCATATGCAGACATTGTTGGATCAGAGAGCAGAGTATGCCTTTCATGCACGGGAATCATTTTGGATTCGGATGGGTGGCAGGGTCAACAAACACTTCTTCTCTACACATGGACCCAGACATAGTAGAGATAGTGTCTCTTAGCTTGTTGACTCAGACGGGGTTTTACAGTCAGATCTGGATGCCATCATGCGTATACCCTCAGAATTTCTTGCATCCCTTCTTACTGCAGATCCGGGCACATAGGCCATAGATGATGCCAGAGAGGTTATTTGGCAGTGTATCCCTGTATTGGTGAAGGATGAGATGTATGGTTCTCTGGATGCACCTTTCACCAATGCCGAATTCAAGACAGCATTGCTTGCCCTTCACAAGGGAAGTGCCCAGGTTCGGATGGACTTATCCCTTCCTTTTTTATTACTTTTTGGGAGCAGATTGGTGATCACATTACATCAACCCTGCCAGGCGTGTGGGACTCTAGTGAGATGCTTGATTCACTTACAGATGGTCTCATTCATCTCATCCCAAAGGGGGGTAATAGGAATCTAGTATCTCAGTGGAGACCCATCACTCTATTGGGCACTTGTTACAAGATTCTGGCGAAAGCCATCAGTCTGCGGCTATAGGTTTTTCTTCCAGATTTGATTCATGACATAAGACAGGGTTTGTGCATGGCAGAAGTATTTTTGATAATATTTTCTCATTTTGGGAGGCCTTAGAATGGGCCATGTAGAGCCGCCAGAGATTGGCCATTCTACTCTTGGACTTTGAGAAAGCCTACGACAAAGTAGACTGGGATTTTTTAGAGGGTACTCTATCTTGCTTTGGTTTTTCAGATGCATGGATTAGAGGAGTATCCTCTCTGTATAGATCAGCCCATAGCCAGGTGCTCCTTGGGGAGGGAAGAGGGGACAGATTTCAGATCGGTAGATCAGTCTGCCAGGGATGTCCACCTGCCCCTTTTCTTTTTTTGTTTGTGGCGGAAGCTATGAGTATCTACCTTAGATCTCAAGCTGATATTTATGGGCTGAGGCTTCCTATCCGCCGGGAAGAAGAGCTCCTAGATAGTGAGTTGGCAGATGACACGGCTGTTTTTTTGGATGCCTCCCCCAGGACACTCACTTCCTTCCGGACAGCCTTGGATTTATTTTGCACGGCTGCAAGTGCACACATTAATTGGCATAAATCCAATGGTTTTTGGATTTGCGATGATGACACCCCGGATTGGGGTAATGATATTAGCTTCACTTGGGTACAGAGGGGCGTCTCCGTCAGATATTTTGGCTGCTAGGTTGGGGTGGGCATCTCTCCTTCACAACAGTTTGCTCCGGTGTTGGAGAGTATCAGAAGAAAGCTCCTTTTCTGAAGCTCAGCCAAACTTGACTTGGCTTCTAGGGTGGTGATGGTTAACCGGTTTCTTCTAGCCACAGCATGGTTTGTATGTTCTTGTTGGTGCCACTCTAGGGATTGTATCAATCAGCTTAAGACGCCCGTACGAACTTTTTATGGAGTGGTCTAGATAGCACAACTGATGTTACAACCAGGGTGGCTTGGGAGACCTTGATTCTTTCTACAAGAGAAGGGGGTTTGAATATCATCGACCCGGATCTACAGTGCAGAGCCCTGCTCTGCAAGGTCGTTGTGAGAGGACTTATGCCAAGGCAAGAGCCTTGGAAGGATTTATTTATCAGATGCATACAGTCTCTCACGCCCACCTCTGGAGAGGATTGGACACACAGTACCAGATGGGTTTTCACCACAGCCCCCCTCAGATCTCCCTCTTCCCCTCTTATGGTTGCTATCTTGAAAGCATGGGCCAGCTTCAGGAGTACTCTTCACAGGATTCCCCCTTCCACCCGTGAAGAGATTGAAAGGCAGCCTATCATGTGGAACGATAGTATTTTGGATGAGCATGGCAGAACACTTGAAGCTTCTCCTTACATGCAGTGGCCAAGATGGGAGAGGGGCCCTACATCTATTGTGGGAGCATGGAAAGCCTTCAGGAAGCTTCCTGCAGATTGACAGGCCCAGTTGGTTCTTAATCTCAGAGGGAGTGCAAGGAGAGTCCAACAGATTGATGTAGCCTTGCCCTTGGATTGGGTGGACACAGATGATATGCCTATTACTTGCTCGACCTGGATGGGGGCTTTTTCTCGATTGGGAGTTCCTTTACAGGTGATTGCTTTTCATGATACTCATGAGGATGCCTTAGTCTTTGATGTTTCTTCGGGGGGCAGGCTGTCCAAATCCACAGATGATATCTTGTTTGAGGTACCATTTCAGCCAATCAAGATAGTGGGTTTCATGGAGCATGGCTCTCTCTCACAGTGGTACATGGATTCTGACCCGTTTCTCATCGCCCTGGGCTCATGGAGGCTGTGGCTCTATGGAGGTGTCTCAATTAAGTTTTTGCAGTGGGACCCTGGGGAATGAGAATGGGAATGGATAGATGAAGGGCACGGAGAGAAGGGCATCCCCTTCTTTCGTTACATGGTCAGTAATGCTAGGAAATTCCAGCTCAGCTGTAGGGGTTGGAGGCCTGCCAAAGCTCATCATTGGGAGAACTTTCAGATTTCTGCTGACTTGTATAAATTTTTTTGGTAAAGGCTCTGGAAATCCCACCGGAATAGAAAAATCACTCTCTTCTTTTGGCTTTCTATTTATGGTGGGATAGCAGTGAACCAATGGAGATCTAGGTTCAGAGCTGACCCTTCTTGCCCTCGTTGCCTTTCTACTTTGGAGACAATACAGCACTGCCTTTGGGATTGCAGACAGGCGAGAATCGTATGGAAGGGTATTGCAAGACTTTTCAGCACTTTCTTTGCCTACCCTTCTTCATGACCTGGGGATCAGTGGCTTGGCTGACTCTTTTAGGGCCCCAGGTCTTCTTTGAGAGACTTGACTCCTCTTGGGCTCTTCACATCCGATGACATCTTGTGAAGTCGTGCTCTCTAGAGGATGTTCCGGCCACTCTCTTCAGAGTTGCTCATTCCTCAGTCGACTCTCCATGGAGATCTTAGCTAGCACTGCAGCATGGCACATTTGGAGAGCCAGATGCACTGAGGCTCTGGAGGGTTCTCAGGTTCACCCTTCCCATATCTTGGCCAATACTTGGACAGATACGGTACACACTTTGATCGCCATTTGGGCGACCATGTAGGGATCTCTCGAGCAGCCTCCTCCAGGAGAGTTACTTTTCTCAGAGATTGGAGAGACTCTCCCTTCTTTGCTGAGACTTCTACAGGGTTGACTTGGCATTTTCAGCCTCAGTCTTGGTTTCTTTCTACCTCATTCCTCTGAGGTGTTTTCATTACATGCTTAAGATGTTGTATTTCCGCACAGAGCTTGCTCTAGCGAGTTTCTTTCTTACTTAATAGAAGTCTCCTTTTTGCAAAAAAAAAAACCACCTTCTCTGCCCCCTTGCTTATCGGATGGTGCCTCAACCGTGTTGAAGTCACCTCTAATAATCCACGAATTTGCAATGTCAGCCCACGAGAGCAATCTTTCCAAAAAAGAACACGGTCCCTCTGTTGTTTGGAGCGTAGAGGTTGAGGAAACCAACCTTACGTCTGTCAATCAAAAGTAAAATCCACTGGGCCCTGGAGGGGGTGATGGTACCATGTCCAATGAGCAGAGGGAGAATAGAATCTGAAACTGATATGCATGTACCTCCTCTGGTTCCCAAGGTAGGAAGCCAGAAAGTCCGGCCTGAAAGTAGCTAACCTGACTTGGAGCAATCTCTGGCATCCAATTTGTGTTCCCGAAGGAAAAGAATGTCTAAGGAACCACTTGACACACCTAGATGGAGCTGATTCCTGATCATCTGTTTGCGACGGCGATGAGGGATGCCACCCAATCCCTGTATATTCCACCTGGCTATACTCATCGGCGGAAGGAAGCTGGTTGGAATACCTTACCCGACCTGGTGGCGGAAAAAGAACCCTCCATTGGAGTTGACCTCTTGTCATACACACGAGGTCCAAGGGGAGGAAAGTCCATAGGTGAGAGAGAGAAAGATCTCTCAATAGGGATGCCGATAACTGGCTCTCCAAAAGTGGAAGGTACAAAATCATCATCTAGGAGGTCACAGAGGTCCTCAAGAGCAGAAAAGGAGTTCCGCTAAGCCAGTCTTGGGGAGGGGGTCTGAAGGATTCCTACCGAAGCAGGGAGAGAATGTCAGACCCCCTTTCCTCTATCCACAAAAGGAGGCACCTGTACTGGATCCTGATCAAGAAGTGTTGCGGACGACGTGCCAACAACCTGGGCTGCTGAGGGAGGTACAGCCTGATCCAGGGGTGGAGTGGAAGAAGGCTCGTGAACACTAGGCTCCAAAGCATTAGCCTCCCGAGGCTCCAAGGGGGTAGCCTCCGAAGCGGTGGAAGTATGATCTAAAGTAGAGGGCATAACCCACCTCGGGCTAGAGGTGGTGCGGGGTGCAGGAGGGACTCGAGTAGCCCTAGGAGGGGGGGGAGCCCGTGTCTGAGGTGGTGCTTGTGGAGCGGTAGGTCCTGCTCCTGCTCTCTGTCGTAAGCTAGTACGAGCTGGTTGCTTTCTGGGCCTCTTTTTCTTCTTTGGGCAATCTCCGGTGAAGTGCCCCGAGGATGTACAAATCCTGCACTGGTCGTGCCGAGCTGCAACCTCAAATCTCTAGCAGAAGAATGACCCAACGGGTCGCTGTAGCATGATGTGGTCATCTGAAATATTAGGGTCTTGGACAATGACCCTAACCCTGGGTGCCCCATCCATCCTGACCACCTCAGTAGCGGAAGAGGGCTCGCCAGGAAGTGGGGGGATCTCTGCTACCACACCAAACCTCTCGCCAATAACTGAAAGAAGTCGGTGATAAATTGAGGGGAGACCAGGGAACCTGATGAAAACAGAAACTCCCTACTTGTCCTCTTCAACTGGGTCAAAGCCCAGTTGAAATGGAAACAAAGAGATCCTCCTGTAGCCTAGAAGTAGAAACCCATCCTGTAGCAAGTCTCTCGTGACGTCCGGGGAATCTAGGCACACCTGAAAGAAGCCTCGTCCCAACAAACGAACATCCTTAAGATGGGGGCAAGCTCCTAGGGAAGCGCCGCAAGCATCCAATCTCTAGCCTGTGATCTGGAGAGGTGTGAACCAAAGATGCGTGCGAAGAGAGTCGTGGAACACTCATGTTCCAAGTCCTTTTGCAACTGCTGCAGCTCGTCTTTTGAAAATGTGACGGTTCTCACGGCCGGTGTGTGCGGTAACGGATTGACTGAATGGGTGCCAATTCATCGATCGAGGTGAGGAAGGCTGACTCAAACACCAAAAATAACTCTGTCCGCTTTCCTGATGCCCAGGAGGACCCCAAAAAAACGGGGGTACACCTGAAGGGAGAGGGTGAAGGAAGGAGGGAGAGAGGAGAGAGAGCAAATCAGAAGAAGAAGGGGGTAGGTTGAAGGAGGAGGGAGGTTGAAGAAGGGGGGAGCTGGAAGGGGGGAGAGGGAGGGCAGCAAGGGGGAGGGAGAGAAGGGAAGGGGACAGCAGGGAGGGGGAGGAGCGAAGAGGAGAGAGGGAGGGGAGGAGAGAGGGAGGGGGGGAGAGGAGGAGAGGGAAAGGGGGAGCAGACAAGCAGCACGTGCGGGGGGGGGGGGGGAGGTGCAAGCAGCAGTGTGTGGGGGGCGTGAGAGCACCAGCGCGGGCAGGAGGGCAGCCTAGGCAACAACGTGGGGGGCGCAGCGCAGGCAGCAGCATGCGGGGGGGGGAGGTGCAAGCAGCAGCGAGGGGGTGGGCGCTGGAGCAGCAGCGCGGGGGGAAAGGGGAGGGGAGGAGAGGGGAAGGGAAGAGGCAGCTAGGGAGGGAGGGGAGGGAGGAGGCAGCAAGGTGGGGAGTTGAAGGGAGGGCAGCAGGAGGAGCGGGGAGCAGCAGCAGTGTTCTGTGCAAGTTTGGGTAGTCTATCTTTGGCTACTCCAGAGTTTGCAATACACCTGTTCCACTGGGTTCAAGGAGTGTGTATGACTTCAAATGAAAGCTACAATTATGAATCCAATCCTGATCAATCATATATGTGTATCAGATCCTCCCGATGTAAACATTGAAAATAATCCCCCATGATGGTGGTTGAATAGGATGAGTTTGTGAATTAGGAATGTCCTTTGGAGGAATCTACAGTCCTGTCATCGGTGAACTTAACCAGTTTTTCACAAATTTCTTGTATAGAAAGGTCAGACCGATGTATGGCCCTGTAAATCACATCTCTGAAGCTGGTGAACATGGGGTGAAACGTATTTATGATCAGCAAATAAATCCCTTTGGAGTCCAAAAAAAATACTCTGGAACAATTTGCAAGTATCAATTGTCTTAAGCTGTTAAAATAAAAGCAAGTTCAACCGATCATGAGCGAGCACTAAGTGACTTTCTGCAATTCCTTTTTCAACAAACAGCTCAAAACATCACATCTTCAATTTCACCAGGACTCGCCAATACCCAACCAAATAAATAGACAAATCAAATCACCCACCGTCACCCGCAACAACAGGTATGCAAGAGTGTATCATAGAGAATTCTGCCTGCTACACAGCTTGTGTATTTCTTTCTTGAACAGTCTTTCATGTGTGTCCACCCCTTTTGTTGTAGAATCTCCTTACCACACTTGGCATCTTGCCAAGTGTCCATCCCTTATGCTCCTCCCCATAGGTCACTCTCATACCCCTCTAAGGAGATCACTAAAAATTGCTATGCTTATTAATTGCCTAATATGTCCCTTTGCAATTAATCACCTATAGCCAATACAACCTTGCATAAGGAAACCTTCGGAGACCCTATTCACCTTGCACCCCTCACCAAACACCTTGATAGAACCTTGTCTTTGACCATTAGTTTGACCCTGTAACCCTCATCAAGCATCGTCCCTATGACCATAAACCACACTATGGTTTCATACATCAAACTAAACCATCTTATGATCTCTCTAAAGACTTGTATTGAGTGATCCCTCCGTGGTCATGTTACATCAGCTGGAATGTAACATTCCTTCCCTCTTCAGGAATCACTGCCCTCAATAATAAATTATAGGAATGCTCTCCGTATCCGATAACCAGATTTATGCTCTCAGGATATTCTGAAGAGTATGGTTGAATTTCTCTTATTGGAACATCGTATAACATATGTTTTTCATCTTTGGCAAAACAAAATCATGTTTTATAAGCTTGCATGTCTTCTTGACACTTGGATGTCCTGCACATGGACTATCATGGCACCAATGAATGATATTCAGCCTAAGATCACTCTAAGTAAAACAACCTTGCCGTTTCTCTTAGGCATAACATCATTTGTGGTTTATCTTTTTTTTCTGGGGGCAAAAAAAGGATAATATTTTTGTATTACTTAATCGGAAAATACGTAGTTTTCCTCCAATACATTCAACCCTTTGGCTGAGGGGATAAAACCAAAGATAGACTCCAACAATGAAAATCACTGTAGCATGTAAAGATAAAGATGCATCGTCATATTATCACTCAAAATCTGAGACGTGCTCAATATCTCCCTTGTGCTGACATTCTCTGTTGTTCTTCAGTAGGTAATCTGCCTCAAGTTCTTGGATTTCCTGGAAGAGCTGATCATGGTCCTTGTTGGAATTCTTGATGGCACGGGCCGATGTAGCTGATCCTGATAACCAGTCCAAAAATAAAGTCTCAATATTAGTAACAATTCCATTAAATTGGCAAGCATTCCTTGAGATCTAGATAAACCAGAATGCACGTGCTCTAGCAATTGTCCAAGCAGCCTATTTAACTTTGGGAGAATCTCCTAGTAGGATAGCCTTCTAGTTCAGAGGCTCCCCTAGCTGTATCTGAGCTCTTTTCCAAACTTTCCTAGCATAAGGGCATGCAACAAAAAGGTGAAAAATGTATTCTTTCATGCAAGGACACAGTTTACACAGCCCATCCCCCTTGCCAATTTTGTGACCGCTGGCATTTGTCCAAATAGCTTTATGTAAAATTAGCCACTGTAAGGGAGACATCTTTTCTGGTACTTCCTTTGTCCATATTCTACCAAATTTGGTTTTCCAGCAGAGAATACTGCCCCCTAGCTTCCACTTGATGTTCAAAATGCTAACCATCTCTCGAATATCATCCGTAGGAGCAGGTGTGGGTAGCAAATGTGAATAGCTCACCCAGCTGAACTCCATTGCATAGTTTAAAGCTGACCATCCTTGCCATTGAGCATTTCCTTCCCATAAGGCCAGCCTTGATCTTATTAGCTCAGAAAATTGGTTTGAGAGCCTAAATTGTCTCTTAACCTCTAACCAATTCATCCACCTGACTTGATCTCTTAGCTGTAGTTGTCCCCAGGTCTATAGGCCCTTCTTATGTAGCATGCTCGCTGTAATGACGTCAACATCATTTAAAGGGAGTGCTTATGAACGGCAGAAGCCTAGATAGAGTCAAGGCACACAAAGGCACCCTTTTCCCCAAAAAATGAACTGACTTTTAGCAGTCTCAAAAGCATTCCAAAAGGATTTCCAAAGCTGATTGCCTTTGGTGGTGCAGGGCTCAGGGAAGAAAACAGCTAAGAGTAAAGGATAGCCTTTCCACTGTCAGCCCTGAGGGATCTAATTTGCTTAAAATTTCTAGAGAGGATCTGAGCCCAGTCCAATTCTCTGTTAAGAAGAGCTTTGATGATCCAAGAGGCAGCTAGCTTAGCGGCAGCCTATTTCATGTCAACTACCCAAAGCCCAACTTCTTGCCTGGATCTTGTGTAGAAACTCCATCGTACCTTAGAAATTCTCTTGCTGGCCCCCCACAAGAAAGATCTACATTTGGAAATGAATTTATCCAATCCAGTTTTGCAGGGATACCAACAAGACAAGTAGAAGATAACTTTAGGGTAGATGTAGTGATTAAGCACCATCTTCCTACCTGCCAAAGTGCTTGGAACCCTCTCCATCTATCAGGCTTTTTGCTGAATCTCTCCATTATCCTATCCAACATGTCCTTCATGGCGATGTTAAACCCCATAGGTATACCCAGGAGTCTGAAAATAGTACCTTTAGGAATCCTTCAGGATCCCATTTGCTCTAGCTCTTCCTATATTTCACCACTCATAGTAGCACACCCAGTTTTCAAGTGATTGATCAGTGACCCCTAGGCTTTGTAGAAAATGTCAAGGCACTCCAACACCCCCCCTAACATCTTTCGGAGTATTTTTAGGGGTAAGATTGGTGTTATCTGCAATTGCTGAGATACCTTTAAGTTGCTATAGAGAATAGACGGGGTGCAATAGGGCAGCTTTGTCTTATGAACCTTTTCAAAGGAAAAGGATCTGTCATGACTCCATTCACACAAACCTTTGCAGAGGTATTTGTTAATAGAAGCTTGATAAAAGAGACATCAAAAAATCCCAGTCCAGCCTATCACAAGCCTTATCAAAATTCAACTTGATGAAGAAAATATCTTGATTGGTGTCCCTGGAATACTCACACCCTTCCCACAAGTTCACAATAGCTTCCAAAAGGTGTCTCCCCTTGATGAATCCTTTTTGTTCTTTTAAAATCTCGGATTTCATCCTTCTTTGGATTCTCAAGGCTAGAGCCTTGGCAAATATCTTGTAACTATAGTTGAGCATAGTCCAGTTCTTTAGTAATTTTTTTAATCCTACTTTCGGAATAAGCTTAATGATGCCTCCATCTACATGGGAAAGGAGTTGTTGAGCTTCAAGGCAATCGATAGAGCGAGCAGGAAAAAGTGAGCGAGCCCAAAAAAGAGAGCGAGAATTTGTTGAAGTGGCAGGAAAATCAAGCAAGCAAAGATAGTAGTCCAAAGTTAAGGACTATTTTAACACGACCCCATTTGGGTTTGGCAATTACCACGTGGGGTCACTCATAAACCTTTTTTTTTTGTTTCAAGAAAGAGACTTCTATTAAGTAAGAGAGAAAACCCGCGAGAGCAAGCTCAAAGCAGAATACATCATGAAATCATGAGGATAAATAAAAAACCCCCTCAAAGTGAGGTGAAAAACAACCAAGGCTGAGGCTGAAAGTGCCACCTCAACCCTGTAGTAGTCTCAGAGAAGAAAGGAAAATCCTTCCATTCCTTGAAGAAAGAAGCCCTCCTAGCTGAGGCTACATGGGGGTCTCCCTACATACCCATCCATACGGCCATCAAAGTAAGTACGGTGTCTGTCCAGATAGTCTGTCCAGATACTAGCCAAATTGTGCGAGGGATGAACCTGAGTACCCTCCAAAGCCTCTATGCATCTGGCTCTCCAGATATGCCAGGATGCTATGCTCGCTAGAATCTCTCAAGAAGTATCCACAGAGGCATGTACAGCTGTAAAAGGAAGGTGTGGTACCACATCCAACGAACAGGTCTCAGTCTGATGACGTCGAACCGAAATGGCCCGAGAGGAGTCAAATCTCTCATAGAATACCTGAGGCCCTGTAAGAGAAAGCCAAGCCACTGAGCCCCATGTCATAAAAAATGTGGAGTGGGCAAAGTGACTGAAAATCCTGGCTACCCCCATCCAAATCATCCTCGCCTGTCTACAATCCCATAAGCAATGCTGAATAGTCTCCGAAGCAGAGAGGCATCGAGGGCAAGTAGGGTCGGCTCCGAACCTGGACCTCCAAAGGTTCACTGCAGTCCCACCATGGATACAAAGCCAAAAGAAGATAGTGATCTTTCTATTCGTGTGGGATTTCCAGAGTCTCCTCCAGAAGCACCTCTGTAGATCCGCAGTGATATCAAATGTCTCCCAATGAGGAACTCTCAAAGGTCTCCAACCTCTACTACTGAGCTGAAATCTCCTGGCATTACGAACCGTGTAACGAGGGGTATTTTATTAATTGGGGGACTTACATGCCTTTTATGTGTATGAGGGGATTTATAAAATAGCAACTTAACGTTATGTAGATTTATGAAGGGCCGTCACAATTTTAAGATTGAAAATGTAAACACATACAGGGGTTTAACAAATTACATGATAAAATATAAAAATGCAAGAATAGGGGTAATTTTTAATACGTGCTTGCTCGCACATGCTTTACGGGTTTATGAAGAGTGAACCAACGACCCTGATTAAAAGCTATAGGATGTTAAAATTTGGTTTCCCCTCCCAAAAAGAAAAAGATAGTGTCTTCTCACTCCCTATTATGGGAAACCTTGCTTTAATTTTGGTGCAATAATTTGGCCAAAAATTCATAAAATGCATATTTTGATACACAATTTCTTAGATGGTGCAAAAAGACATGATATTCATCTAAATTATGCCTTGTCATTTGATTTGATATGTAAATAGCTAAGCATTTATATATGCATAGAATGTAAACTAATCCATTCAAGGAGTTCTTAAAAATGCCCCAAAGAGAACTTGATTGTAGTAGGGTTTGTCTTTGATACTAATGATGACGTGGCAATGAAACATACTAAATCTTTTAGGGGGGATGTGAGATTAGAGTTAGTGCCTTTAAAGTTATATGCATATTTAACCTTCTAGCATTGAGGAAACATATGGACTTTTTTTTTTTTTTTTGGCTACTCAAATTTATAAATATTTTAGTGTTTTGTATTGCTCGCTTTTTGGTAATCCTTTTGAGCTTCAACACTTTCTTCCCACAAAACTAGCAATGTAGGCCCTACAACATCCCAAAAGACCTTGTAGAATTCAACAGGTAAGCTATCTTCTCCTAGAGTCTTTCCACCCTTCATCATTGCGACAACTTCCTTGAGTTCCTTGAGGGTCATAGGTGTTTCAAGGAAGAAATTGCCAAAGTTTGGATAGATTTCCTCCTAACAAGCTCACAATGTGGTTCTTGCCCTGTGCATCTCCTCGTTTGTATGTATTGATGAGGAGAGGAGAGCTTGGTAATGATTGACAATGCATATTTTATTATTCTCCTCACTTGAGTTCCACATATTGTCCCCAACTTAGGAATCTCCTCATTTGTCCTGTGCATGGACCATATCAACATGTGCTTAGGCACACATGACTTACTCAGGCAGCTGGGGAGGCTAGGGGCTAGGTAGATTCTCAGGTTGAGTTGCAAGGACAATTTATGAGTTAGGGTTTTTGTTATTTTTAGCAACACTAGGCTCGAGCGCCCAAGGGTTTAGTTTTTAGTCACGCAAGTCAGAGCAAGCTTGGCTCTTCCTTGATGGTCCAGATCTTGGATCGTGTTGTGGACACGCACCTACTTTCTAGCGTGGCCCGAGGCCCATCAGTATATCCAAGGCCTATGGGCGCTACCTAATGGTATGGGGTGCCAGGTTGGTTGGGATCTAGTTGGGAGATGTGCTCGTGTGCCAGCAGCTCAGCCTTTGGCTCGGAGGGGACATTCAAGTCTTGGATGTCATGGTTGGGTGGTGAGCATCCTTACGACCTCCAATCGTTGTTCTATGGTTGCTTTTTTGTGTTTGTTTGTAGGTCCGGGTTATTAGGAACAATGGGGTTGTGTCAATTGGCATCAGAGCCAACTTATGAGGTATGAAACTTTGTAGAGAGGTGTGGACGAGATTTCCTCCAGGTATGGCTCACATTCAAAATTTGCTTTGGATCCCTGCAAGCGCTTGTGAATGCGCCAGTTAGGGCAAAGAAGTCATCAAGATTAGGATTGGACATAAATCGTGGAAGATGGTGCATGGATCATTGAAGTAGAATCTTAATTGTGAGGGATCTATTAGTGTAGGATTGGTAATACCAAGGTTCTTGGATTTGCGTGGGTAGAGAGCAAGGTTTTTTTTTTCCCAAAAAGAGACTTCCATTAAGTATTAAAGAAAAACCGTTAGAGCAAGCTCCATACGGGATACATCATGCAATGCACGAAAAGCTCAAGAGCCAAAAAGAAAGGATTGAGGTTGATAGTGCCATCTCAATCCGGTAGAAACCTCCGAGAAAAAGGGAGAACCTCTCCAAACTCGAAGAAATATAGTCCTTCTAGAAGAGGCTGCCCGTGAAGGGCCCTGCATGCTAGCCCATATGGCTATCAAAGTGTGAACCGTATCAGACCAAATACCCATGAACACCTGTAATGGGTGTATCTGGGTGCCATCCAAGGCCTCAGTACATCTGGCTCTCCAAATATGCTAAGAGGAAATGGTAGCCAAAATCTCCCAAGAGGTGTCCACTGAAACATGAGAAGCTCTGAAGGGAGTAAGTGGTACATCCTGTAGAGAGTAGGTCTCTATCACCTGTCGGCGGACCGAGAGTGCCCAAGAAGAAGGCTCACCCTCATAAAACACCTGGGGCCCGGTAAGAGATAACCATGCGACCGAGCCCCAAGTCATGAAGACAAGGGAAGTGTGAAAGATGCTGAGTATCCGAGCAACCCCTTTCCAAACAGTCCTCGCCTGACTGCAGTCCCAAAGGCAATGTCGCACTGACTCCTCTGCAGAATGGCATCGAGGACAAGTGGGATCAGCCCCAAATCGCGATCTCCACAGGTTCACTGCAATCCCTCCATGAATAGAAAGCCAAAAGAAAAGAGTGATCTTTCTATTTCTGAGGGATTTCTAGAGCCTCCTCCAGAAATTTCTACGCAAGTCTGCGGTGATGAAGAAGCTTTCCCAATGGGGGGCTCTGGAGGGAATCCAACCCCTACTGTTCAGCTGAAACCTCCTGGCATTACCAACCGTGAAACGAAAGAAGGGAATCCCCCTCTCTCGGTGCCCATGATCTATCCATTCCCACTCTCCTTGGTCTCACTGCAAGCACCTGATAGGCGCACCTCCATATAACCACAACCTCCAGGATCCCAAGGCCAAGAGTAGAGGGTCGGGGTCTAAGTACCACTGCAAGCCCGCTCCAAGGTCCACAAAACCAGCAATCCTGACAGGCTGAAAGGCAACCTCAAGAAGAATGCCATCCTTGGATGTAGAAAGTAAACCTCCATACCCAACATCAAAGACCAGTGCGTCTTCCCCGAGACCTCGGAGAGCGATCACCTGTAAAGGAACTGATGTCCTCGAAAAAGCCCCCATCCAAGTGGTGGAAGTAATAGGCAGCTCAACTGTCCATTCCACTGGGATGGCTGCATCTATCTGCTGAATCCTGCGTGCTACCCCTTTGAGGTGACTCACGGACTGCAGTCTTTGATCCACCGGTAGCCTGATAAAAGATTTCCAAGTGCCTACTGTGTAGGCGGGGCCTCTCTCCCATTTAGACCACTGCATGTAATGGGAAGCGCCCAGTGGTCTGGCATGCTCGTCAAGAACACTATCATTCCAAATGATCGGCTGCCTATCAATCTCTTCGATGGTAGAAGGTGGAATCCTTTGAAGAGTGTTCCTGAAGCTCCCCCAAGCTTTCAGGATGGCAGTCATGAGAGGAGAGGCAGGAGATCTGAGAGGGACTGATGTGAAAATCCATCGAGGGCTGTCCACCCAATCATCTCCCAAGGTTGGTGTGCAAGCCTGAATGCGTCCAAAAAAGAAATCCTTCCAAGGTTCCTGCCCAGGCATGAGTCCCCTCACCACCACCTTACAAAGCAAAGCCCTACACTGCAAGTCCGGGTCAATGACATTAAGGCCCCCTTCACATGTAGGGAGAATAATAGTTTCCCAGGCCACCCTTGCTGCAACATCTGCTGTGCCATCAAGTCCACTCCATAAAAAATTCATGATCGGTCTGATGGCTGAGTGATGCAATCCCTAGATCGGCACCAGCAAGAACACACGAACCAGGAGGTGGCCAAGAGAACCTGGTTCACTACCACAACTCTAGATGCAAGGTCGAGTTTGGCAGAGCTCCAGAAAAGGAGCTTTTTCCTTATACTTTCTAGTGCTGGGGAGATGTCCAATCCTACCTGGCATCCCAAATACTTGATAGGAACACCCCTCTGAATCCAAGAAAAACCAATGTCAACTCCCCAGCCTAGAGTGTCCTCATCACTGATCCAAAAGCCAAAGGATTTATGCCAGTTAATGTGTGCCCCTGTAGCTGAGCAAAAGATATCCAAGGCTGTCCGGAAAGAATCAAGTGATTGCAAGGAGGCCTAAATAAAAATAGCAGTGTCATCAGCCAACTCACAGTCAAAAAGCTCCTACTCCTGTCTCAAGGGCAGTCTTAGCTCAAAAAGCTCAGCGTGAGATCTAAGAAAGATACTCATAGCTTCTGCCACAAAAAGAAAGAGGAAGGGGGCTAAAGGGCATCCCTGACGAACCGATCTAGAAATCTGAAACCTGTCACCCCTTACCCCTCCAATCAAAACTTGGCTATGGGCTGATCTATAAAGGGAGGCCACCCCTCTGATCCAAGCATCTGAAAATCCAAACCGTAGAAGAGTGCCCTCAAGGAAACCCCAATCTACTCTGTCATAGGCTTTCTCGAAGTCCAAGAGTAAAACTGCTAGCCTTTGTCCACTCTGCATAGCCCACTCTGTGGCTTCCCAAAAGGAAAAGATATTATCAAAAATGCTCGTGCCATGCACAAAGCCTGTCTAAGTATCATGAATGAGATCTGGAAGAAGGGGCTGTAGTCGGATGCTGTCGCCTTGGCAAGGATTTTGTAAAGAGTGCCCAAAAGAGTGATGGGTCTCCAATGGGATACAGAATTCTTGTTGCCACCTTTCGGGATAAGGTGAATGAGTCCCTCGGTCAGTGAGTCAGGCATCTCGCCCGAGTCCCAAATGCCTTGCAGGGCTGAAGTAATATGATCACCTATCATATCCCAAAAGGCTATAAAAAAAGAGGGAGTAAGACCATCGGAACCAGGGCACTTGCCCTTATGAAGGACAGAAAGGGCAGTCTTGAACTCTGTGTTGGTAAAGCGTGCATCAAGTGAGCATAACATCTCTGGGGTGACCAACACAGGTAAACTTTGCCAAACTTCATCTCTAGCCACCTCTCTGGCCTGTGAGTTCGGATCTGCGGAAGGAAGGGAGGTATAAAAATCTATCGCTAAGTGCATGACAGTCTCCGGATGGGACTGCAAAACGCAGTCAAAGTCAATAAGCTGCCTAACACTCTCTCTACTATGTCTGGGGCCAAGTGTAGAGAAAAAGTGTTTATTGACTCTCTCTCCCATCTGTATCCAAAAGGACTCCCGTGCACGGAAGGCATACTCTGCTCTCTGATCAAGCAAGGTCTGCAAGTGAGCCCTTGCCGCAGCAAGGTGCTCCTGTATCCAAGCATCTGAAGGTCGTTTTTGCTCCTCCCTCTGAAGGGCTGCCAACTGCCGGCGGATACCGTCGCCTGAGTATCTCACCACGCCAAGCACTAGCAACTGAGTGATAGAAGTCACTGATACTGTCAAGTGCTGTGGCCACATGTGAAGGACCGGCCACCCCCCCTGCATATGAGAAACCCAGATCTCCAACACTGCCTCTGTGAGAGACTCATCCGTGTATAAGGCGTCTAGGATCCTGATAGTGTGAGACCATCCTCTCAGATGAGGCTCTGAAATGGACAAAATTACCGGAAAATGGTGTGAGGTGGAAACATCGGGTGCAATGCAAACTATCACCCCTCTATCCAGAGCCCAATCACCCACATAGAATCTGTCAATCCGAGCATGGATAGGCATCTGCACCCTATGGTTCGACCATGAAAACAAAAGTGACTGAGATTGAACAAGAAATGCATCATCTGACCAAACATCTCTGCCACTGAACCTGAACAAGAAGGCATCCCAAGCTGCTCTCTCAAGGGAG
Organism: Dipteris shenzhenensis; assembly: GCF_047967505.1. NCBI lineage: Eukaryota > Viridiplantae > Streptophyta > Polypodiopsida > Gleicheniales > Dipteridaceae > Dipteris > Dipteris shenzhenensis. Next base: position 11,015,175 of record NC_141605.1, read on the forward strand.
TGGATACCACCTTCTCTACCCCCTTTCTTATCCGAAGGTGCCTCAACCATGTTGAAGTCACCTCCAATAATCCATGAATCTACAATGTCAGCCCACAAGAGCAACTCTTTCCAAAACAAAACACGGTCCCCTCTGTTGTTCTGAGCATAAAGGTTGAGGAAACCAACCTTACGTCCGTCAATCAGAAGTAAAACCCACTGGGCCTTGGAGGGGGTTATGGTACCATGTCCAATGACCAGAGGGAGAATAGAGTCTGAAACTGAAATGCATTACCTCCTCTGGTTCCCAAGGTAGGAAGCCAAAAATTCCGGCTTGAGAGTAGCTTACCTGGCTTGGAGCAATCTCTGATATCCAGTTTGTGTTCCTAAAGAAAAATAATGTCTAGGGAACCACCTGAAACACCTGGATGGAGCTGATTCCTGATCAGTTGTCTGCGACGGCGATGAGGGATGCCGCCCAATCCCTGTATATTCCAACTAGCTATCCTCATCGGTGGGAGAAAGTGGGTTGGAATACCTTACCCGACCTGGTGGCGGAAACGGAAGCCTCTACCGGAGCAGACCTCCTGCCATACACACGAGGTCCGAGGGGAGGAAAGTCCACAGGTGAGAGAGAAGGATCTCTCAACCGGGAAGCCGATAACTGGCTCTCCAAAAGTAGAGGGTACAAAGTCATCATCTGGGAGGCTAGAGAGGTCCTCCAAAGCGGAAAAAGAGTTCCGCTGAGCCACTCTTGGAGAGGGGGTATGAAGGATTCCTACCGAAGCAGGAAGAGAATGTAGAACCCCTTTCCCTCTGTCCAAAGAGGGAGGCACATGTACTGGATCCTGATCAAAAAGTGGTGCAGACGAGGTGCCAACAACCTGCGCTGCTGAGGAAGGTACATCCGGATCCAAGGGTGGAGTCGAACAAGGCTCCTGAATAGTAGTCTCCTCCTAAGGCTCCAAGGGGGTAGCCTCCGAAGAGGTGGAGGAGTGAACCAGAGTAGAGGGCCTAGCCACGACCGGAACCCACTTTGGGCTAGAGGTGGCGCGGGGTGCCGAAGGGACTCGAGTAGCCCTAAGAGAGGGGGGAGCCCGTGTCTGTGGAGCGGTATGTCCTGCTCCAGCTCTCTGTCGTAAACTAGTACGAGCTGGTTGCTTTGTGGGCCTCTTTTTCTTCTTTGGGCAATCTCTGGCGAAGTGCCCCGAGGATCTGCAAATCCTGCACTGGTCCTACCAACCTGCAACCTCAAATCTCTGGCGAAAGAAAGACCCATCGGGTCGCTGTAGCATGATGTGGTCATCTGAAATATTGGGATCTTGGACAATGACCCTAACCCTGGGAACCCCGTCCATCCTGACTGCCTCAGCATCCGAAGAGGGTTCGCCAGGGAGAGGGGGGATCTCTGCCACCACACCAAACCTCTCGCCAATAACTGAAAGAAGCCGGTGATAAACTGAGGGAAGACCAGGGAACCTGATGAAAACAGAAACTCCTTGCTTGTCCTCTTCAACTAGGTCAAATCCCAGCTGGAAAGGAAACAAGAAGATCCTCCTGTAGCCTAGAAGTAGAAACCCGGCCTGTAGCAGGTCTCTCGTGACGTCTGGGGAATCTAGGCACACTTGAAAGAAACCCCATCCCAACAAACGAACATCCTTGAGGTGGGGGGCGAGGTCCTGAGGAAGCGCCGACAACATCCAATCTCTAGCTTGTAACCTGGAGGGGTGTGAGCCATGAATGCGTGCGAAGAGAGTCGTGGAACACTCATGTTCGAAATCCTTTTGCAACTGCTGTAGCTCGTCTTTTGAAAAAGTGACAGTTCTCGCGGCCAGTGTGAGCGGAGATGGATTGACTGAATGGGAAACCATTCGTCAATCGAGGTGTGTTGGCCGATTCAAACACAAAAAAATAGAAACTCCGTCCGCTTTCCTGAATCCCAGGAGACCCCTATAGGAGAATAGGGGTAATCCAGAAGAAGGAGAGGGTGATGAAGAAGGGAGGAGGGAAGAGGAGGGGAAGATAGGGGAGAGGAGGAGTGGAGGAGAGGGGGAGAAGAGGAGTAGAGGAGAGGGGAGGCTGCTGCGGGGGGAAAGCAGCAGTAGGAGCAGGGGGGGGAGCAGCAGGCTGCAGCGGGGGGAGAGCAGCAGCGGGTGCAGGGGGGGGAGCAGCAGGATGCAGCGCAGGGCAGCAGCGGGCGGGGAGGGGGAGGAGGCTGCAGCGCAGGGGGGGGAGGCTGCAGCGCGGGGGAAGGGGCAGTGCGGGGGTAGGGGCAGCGAGGAGGGAAGGGAGGGGGCAAGCAGCAGGGAGCGGGGAGAGAGGCAGCAGGGAGCGGGGAGAGGAGCAGCAGCAGGAGGGAAGAAAGGGGGCAGCGAGGGAAGGAGCAGGAGGAGAAGCAGGGAGCGGGGGAGCAGCAGCAGCAGGGAGTGGGGAGAGCAGTGAGGAGGGGAGCTGGAGGAGCGGGGAGCAGCAGCAGTTGAAAAGTGAGAGCAAGGTTTTGCAGAGGATAGTAATTGTGAATTGGTGTAGGAGGGGCTGTTACGAATCCCAAGCTCAAGTGCGAATCAGGGTAGTGCGGTTGTTACGAAACCCCAGGATAAGGTCTGGGGGCTGCTATGAATTCTTAGGCTGACATTTTTTTGAATTGATGCAAGGAGGATGGTGCGCGGAAGCTATCTGGGCTTGTGCTTGGGCTGGACAAAATCTTTGCATGTAGGCACTCCAAAAAAGCAAAAGCGCTTTTGATGGTGAGGGTGGCTAAACAGGATAGCTTCTGGAAGGCTCTACTTTCGCACGAATTACCAAAAGCTGTTTTGGCTCCTTTTGGCTGGACCATGGTAGCCCTAGGGCTACACTAGGCCTATAAAGCCCTCAACTCACATTCTCACGGATTCTTCCACAAATATTGCACCATCGCCTTGAGTCTAATGCATCCTTCAACGAATCCTATTCAGCCAGGCCATATTACTGCAGCTTCGCCGGAATCAGCTCGCCTCTGTCTCCATCATCTCCCTTGCTGATTCATCTCTTCCCTCTTCTCTCTGGCAACTCTCAAAACACCGGTTACTTGCCCACCCAATAGCCCTGCTGATTCTGCTTCTCTAGGGTGAAATTTTCCTTTCCTTTTCTTTTCTTTTTTTTTTTTTTCAAAAAAGAGACTTCTATTAAGTATTAAAGAAAACCGTTAGAGCAAGCTCCATACTGGAATACAGGATACACCATGCAATGCATGAAAAGCTCAAGAGCCAAAAAGAAAGGATTGGGGCTGATAGTGCCATCTCAATCCGGTAGCAACCTCAGAGAAAAAGGGAGAACCCCTCCAAACTCGAAGAAATACAGTCCTCCTAGAAGAGGCTGCCAGTGAAGGGCCCTGCATGTTAGCCCATATGGCTATCAAAGTGTGAACCGTGTCACTCCAAATACCCGTGAACACCTGTGATGGGTGTATCTGGGTGCCATCCAAGGCCTCTGTCCATCTGGCTCTCCCAATGTGCCAAGAGGAAATGCTAGCCAAAATCTCCCAAGAGGTGTCCACTGAAACATGTGAAGCTCTGAAAGGAATATGTGGTACATCCTGAAGAGAGCAGGGCTCTATCACCTGTTGGCGGATCGAGAGTGCCCAAGAAAAAGGCTCACCCTCATAAAACACTTGGGGCCCAGTAAGGGATAACCATGCGACTGAACCCCATGTCATGAAGAAAGGGGAAGTATGAAAAATGCTAAGTATCCGAGCAACTCCTTTCCAAACAATCCTCGCTTGATTTTATTCCCAAAGGCAATGTCGCACTGACTCCTCTACAAAATGACAACGAGGGCAAGTGGGATCGGCCCCAAATCGTGATCTCCATAGGTTCACTGCAATCCCTCCATGAATAGAAAGCCAAAAGAAAAGAGTGATCTTTCTATTTCTGAGGGATTTCCATGGCCTCCTCCAGAAATTCCTACGCAAATCTACGATGATGAAGAAGCTCTCCCAATGGGGGGATCTGGAGGGAACCCAACCTCTACCGCTCAGCTGAAATCTCCTGGCATTACCAACCGTGAAACGAAAGAAGGGAATCCCCCTCTCTCGGTGCCCATGATCTATCCACTACCACTCTCCTGGGTCCCGCTGCAAGCACCTGATAGGTGCACCTCCATATAACCACAACCTCCAGGATCCTAGGGCCAAGAGCAGAGGGTCAGGGTCCACCAAGTACCACTGCAAGCCCGCTCCATGGTCCACAAAACCAGCAATCCTGACAGGCTGAAAGGCAACCTCTAGAAGAATATCATCCATGGATCTAGAGAGTATACCTCCATCCCCAACGTCAAAGACCAGAGCATCTTCCCCGAGACCTCGAAGAGCGATCACCTGTAGAGGAACTGCTGTCCTCGAAAAAGCTCCCATTCAAGTGGTGGTAGTAATAGGCATCTCAACTGTCCATTCCACCGGGATGGCTGCATCTATATGCTGAATCCTGCGTGCTACCCCTCTGAGGTGACTCACGGAATGTAGCCTCTGATCCTCAGGTAGCCTGATAAAAGCCTTCCAAGTGCCTACTGTGTAGGCGGGGCCTCTCTCCCATCTAGACCACTACATATAATGGGAAGTGCCCAGAGGCCTGCCATGCTCATCAAGTATACTATCGTTCCAAATGATCGACTGCCTGTCAATCTCTTCAAGGGTAGAGGGCAGAACCCTTCGAAGAGTGTTCCTAAAGCTCCCCCAAGCTTTTAGGATGGCAGTCATGAGAGGAGAGGTAGGAGACTTGAGAGGGGCGGAAGTGAAAATCCAGCGAGGGCTGTCCACCCAATCATCTCCTAAGGTAGGTGTGCAATCCTGAATGCGTCCAAAAAAGAAATCCTTCCAAGGTTCCTACCCAGGCATGAGTCCCCTCACCACCACCTTACAAAGCAATGCCCTGTACTGCAAGTCCGGGTCAATGATATTAAGGCCCCCTTCCCATGTAGGGAGAATAATGGTCTCCCAGGCCACCCTCGCTGCAACATCTGCCGTGCCATCAATTCCACTCCATAAAAAATTCCTGACTGGTCTAATTAGTTGAGTGATGCAATCCCTAGACCGGCACCAGCAAGAACACACAAACCAGGCAGTGGCCAAGAGAACCTGGTTCACTACCACAACTGTCTGAGGGGGGGGTTCCTGACACTTCCAGAAGTATTACCGGAGGCCTAGGGCCACTCGTGCGAGAAGCGAGTAAGACATGCCATAAGTGTCATTGATGGTACGTAGGCGAGTGCTAGTCGATGGTGTCAACTATGTGCAAGCAATACAAGTGCTGAAGTGATGTGAGCAAGAAGAAGACCAAAGTGGAACAACATCATAAAAGCCAACCCTTGACATGAACGGCAAAGAACTTCAACCACATGACACAGCTCCATTGTACCAGGTGAAGGGAGAGGAGGGGAGGAGAACACAACAGAAAGAGATTTTAGAGTAGCGAGCAGAGATGTAGCCTAATTCATTAGAAAGCAAGATGATTGATACACCCGGAGAAGATACACACGAGGTGAGCTCTTGACTCTAGCCTCTCACTCCTTCACTCATGCCTCCCGCCCCTGCCAGAATCTCCTTCCCCCTTTCCCCCTCTTCACCTTCTCCTCCTCTACTCCACCCCCCGCTGCCAATCTCCTTTCCTTCTTCCTATTGGATGTCTTCTTGCATCCTTAGCCATCCTTAGCCATTCCACCGTTTGTGGGCCGCTCTACCCTTGATGGGTTCTGCAACACTCCAGCCTGTTTTGGGTCAGTAAATCTCGTGCTCCATGTGTTCTCCTATCTATTCCATGCGCTCCTAACACTAGTTGGTTGCGAGGGTAAGTGCACCACCTATACCTCTTAACTGTTGGACTGCTTCCCATGTGCACCAACTAGTACCGCATGTGCGCCTGTGCACTCTGCTGGACTGCTTCCCATGTGCACCAACAGGTGTACCCCATGCACCATTGCACCAGTTGGACTGCTTCCCATGTGCACCATTGTGCCAGCTGGACTGCTTCCCATGTGCACCAACAGGTGTACCTCGTGTACCATTGCGCCAATGCTTCCCTCTGATCAACTTTGACCATGGTGGGTTGAGGTTGAGGTTTGGCACTCTTTAGTCATGTATTGCTTCCATCATACCCAAGTCATGTCCAAGTCAAGTCATGTCCAAGTCATGCCAAGTCATGTCCAAGTCATGTCAAGTCATGTCCATGTTTGTTCCAGAGTGACCAAGATGTGAACATATGTAAACACGATGCGACTAGGTATGAACAAGGTCTAACAACTTGGCATGTTGCTGAGGTGACCATGCTATGACCCAAGTGTGACTCTTGGTGGGAATCCTGGAGACTTTGAGTACAACAGATCCCCTGCCACTATCATTCACCATCCCGGTGAATGACTGAGGGTCTGTGTGAGAGAAAGTTAAGTATAAATTACAAATAAGAAAGTGACCTTGTGGCTGACATCCCAAAACTGAAAAGAAAGGGCTCATGGCCTTATAACTATGAAATTGAAATAAAACTGGCTCATGGCCATACAACTCCAAAATTCCTTTATTTACATGAGAACTACAGAATCCAAATGTATAGAGCTCGCAAAAGAAATGCCGAACTAAAAGATCTAGGAGCTACTGCTTGCTGGATGAAGGTCAAGGAGGGGGAGGGGGTGGGTGTGGTGGGCGTGTTGATGTTCTGGGGCTGGGACTTTGCCTCTTCCTCAACTGTGTCCATGAGGTTGCAGATGTCCTCGTATTTGGATTTATATCTGTGGTAGCCAGACGTGTAATGATCACATCGAGATTTGAGAAGCTTGCAGCCCATGGAAGTCGTCGTGCAACTTGGAATGTGAAACTTGGAGACGGTCCTTCTCCTCAAGAATCTGCTTCATCTGACTCCACACCACCTCCACCTGTTGATCCACAGTATGCTTGCCCCCCTCTGCTAGTGAAGCGTATCTGTCCTGTAGGGCTGCAAGCTCCCTCTGGATCTCAGCCTATTGGGCTGAATGATTGTCCTCCAAAACTGTCTTGCTGGCTATCCACTTTGCCTCCTTTGCTGCAAGACGCTGCTGAAACTCGTCTTGTTGAGTTTTCCACACAGCCTCCCTTGCCTGGAGAGTTGCTCCCCACTCCGCTTCTTTCACCTGTAATGTTGTATCCCATTCTTTATGCATGCTGGCTACCTGCTTCTCATGTTCCAAGCGGAGGTGTTGCTTCTGTGACAGAAGCTTGCAAACCTGACCCGTAGTATTAAAGAGGGAGGCACCCATCTGAATGAAGCTGTCATCTATAATGCGATGAGCCATATGAAGGGATCTTTTAGCCCATGCATACCTATCCCGATAGGTCATTCGGTCAGCCATGTCAATGAGTTCGCCATATTCCTCGAAGGTTGCTTTCATCCCTTCTTGCTCTGGGTCCTCGAGAGCTGCCACTGGAGCCAGTGTGTCGATGTCTAGGTAACAACTTGCAGCTCGGGATGCTTTCTTGTTGGAAGCGATTGTCTCTTGCAAGGGAAGTGTGAAATTTTGGTCCAGGTCCTCCTCCTCCATGCAAATAGGAGACCGCTTCCGCTTTAATGCATACAGCAGTCGTTTATGTTCCTGGCTCTGTTCCTCTATCTGGGCCTTATGGGTGAATAGATCTCCTGAGGAGGATGCAAAGTAGGTATCCAACATATCATTCTGAGGAAGTGGAGGACAATCAGCTTGAAAAGGTATCTTACCCCTAGCAAAAATAACCTCGCCAAGTCAAGTTTCCAATAGGTCCTATTCAGTAGCCTCCATACTCGGTTCAGGGGTCAGTCATCGAGACACCCGGGGTGGTGTCTTTGCGTCACCAGTGGCTCCCAAAGTAAGATTCAAGTTCAATAACCTGTGTCACTCTCATGCCTCTCCACCACGAGATCCCAAGGCAGAGGTCCCTGTTGCCATAACTTCTGTTGATGGATCCCCCTGAGTTGTGGGGCCAATGTCCGTATCTTTGCACCCTACTGACCCTGATGAGATGATTGGAGGGGGAATGGTCATGACTGTGGGGGAGGTAAGTGGTAATGTCATGCCACGGTGGGTGAGACCTGAGGAGGGCAGGGGAGTGACTGGAAGAACATCATTAGGGAAATCAAATTCTGCCTCGAAGGGAATGGATGGAGAGGCAACTCCTGCATGAGCAACGGATGACAAAGCTCTAGAGGCTGGCCCAAGAGGGGATGGCTCAGAAACCTGTGTTGCAGATGTGGGTGGAGCAAGAGTGGGTATGGAGACTGGAGAGGAAGAGGGGACAAAGATTGATGCAGCAGAGGCCGAGGATGCTGGGGCTGCACTAAGAGCCAGTGGAGCTGATCTCAAGTGGGGAACCATAGGGGCGGAATGTGGACGGTGAGGAGAAGATGAAGTATGTGAAGATGGAGGAAAAAGTGCAGGCGTTGCAGCCCGCCACTAGTGCAAGAGGTAGGTGAGGTGAGGTCCACAAGTACATGTGTGTGTGCCTCTGCGTGTGCGATTTCAAATAGTGGCCCGGAATGTTGAATAGAAGAGGGATGCAAAATCATACTAAGTGATGGTGAAGAGAGCATTGAGAGCAGGATGGATACCTTTCGTGATGTAGTAATGTCCGGGTGTTGAGTCCGGGTGTTGAATAGAAGCGAGTGAAGAAGTAGCGAGTGATCACTGCTTCTCTGCTTCCACCTTCCAAAACCTTTTTGCAATCATATCCCCTCCTATTGGGTTTGCACTGTGAAAGGAATGAAAGGAGATGTGGTGAATCGTCGGAAGGAGGCTGAAAGGAAGGAGAGCTGATGACAAAGCAGGAAGGTGAGCTGATGATGAGGCAAGAAGAGAAGCAGGAAAAGAAGGGGAGCTGATTTCGAATCAGGAGGTGAGCTGAAGTAGGAAAGGAAGGGGAGTTGATGACGAGGCAAGAAGGGAAGGAAAGAAGGGGAGCTCATGACGAGGCAAGAAGGGAAGGCAAGAAAGGAAGGGGAGCTGATTTCGAATCAGGAGGTGAGCTGAAGCAGGAAGGTGAGCTGATGACGAGGAAGGTGAGCTGATGACGAGGAAGGGGAGTTGCTGTCGAGGTGTTGGCAAGGCCTGCTGAGAGATAACGAGAGAGTGGGGCGGGTGATAACAAGAGGGGGAGCTGATGGCGATGAGAAGGGGAGCTGATGGAGAAGCACGGAGTACTGTGGAGACGAGGAAGAGACCTATATGGCGAAGTAAGAGATAGAGAGAAAATCTGAGCAGAGGAAGCAGGAGTACTGGGGAGACGAGGAAGAGACCTATATGGCGAAGTAAGAGATAGAGAGAAAATTTGAGCAGAGAAGGGCAGATCAGAAGAAGGAGCTGAATTCGAGAGGGCAGCAAGGTGGCAATCTGCAGCAGGCTGTCCAAGAGGGAGAAGTGTTCCAAGGACCTTCCCAGGCTGCCCACGAGGAAGAGGCGATTTGCTGCAGGCTGCTAGGGAAAGTGAGGCGCAACTGGAAGAAGGGCTGTCGGGAGAGATGCGATCAAAGAGAGGGTGCTGCTGGGAGTGATGTGATCCAAGAAGAGGGTGCGAGATGGGCTGCAAGGAGAGGTGCGCTGCACCTGGTTGGTGCGATCCAAGGAGAGGCTCTTGCTAGGGAGCTGCCAAGAGATTTCGTTGATGGAGGGAGCTGCTGCAGGGGAATTCGTTGATGGAGAGGGGGCTGCTATCGTTGATGGAGGGGCTGCTGTAGGAGAATTTGCTGATGGAGGGGGGGGGGGCTGCTATCGTTGATGGAGGGGCTGCTGCAGGAGAATTCGCTGATGGAGGGGAGGGATCTGAGGAGAAGTCATGCCAGCAAGAGGGACGATTTGCTTGCTGTGTATGGTTTCGTTGGAGGGGGACAGCCACGAAGACACAACCAAAGAGAGCCAAAGTTAGGAAGGTAAGCTAAAAATAGCATGAGTGGGCTGTAAGATGCGATAGATGAGCTGATCCCAAGGATCTATGCTGAGTTTAGCCAAGTGCTAAATATAGCACTGGTGGGAATTGGGAGGTGAGATGAAGGACCTATGCTGAATTTGGCGAAGGTGAGATGAAGGACCTACGCTGAATTTGGCGGCTAGATATAGCCCTGGTGGGAGGTGGGAGGTGAGAGAAAAAGCAGTGTGGGCAAGAGGCAATATTTGAATGAAAAAGGTGGGAGGCAATATTTGAATGAAAAAGGTGGTAAATTTTGAATTTGAATTATATACCTCCTGTATAGGCCAGTGGATGAGTGTGACATAGGGGTCAATGAGGGTGAAGGAGGGATGAACCAAGGGTGAACCAAGGATGAACAAGGGGTGACATTGGTGTGCACATGGGTGACTGAGGGGTGAACAAGGAGCGACAAGGAGTGACCTAGGGTGAACATGGGAGGAACAAGGGGTGACATAGGGAGGAAAATGGGTGACAAAGAGTGAACTTGGGGAGGTGACATAGAAATGAACAAGGGTGAACTGGGAGTGAATAGGGGTGACCTGTGGAGGTGAACATGGGTGACAGAGAGGTGAACATGGGGAGGTGACATAAGAGTGAAAGGAGTGACCTAGGAGTGAACAGGGGTGACCTGGAGGTGAACATGTGTGACAGAGAGGTGAACGTGGGGAGGTGACATAGAAGTGAACATGGGTGATCTAGGAGTGAACATGGGTGAACATGGGTGACAGAGAGGTGAACATGGGGAGATGAAATAGGAGTGAATAAGGGTGACCTAGGAGTGGAACAGGGGTGACCTGGAGGTGAACATGGGTGACAGAGAGGTGAACATGGGGAGGTGACATAGGAGTGAATAGGGGTGACCTAGGAGTGAAGAGGGGTGACTTGGAGGTGAACATGGGTGACCTAGAGGTGAACATGGGGAGGTGACATAGAAGTGAATAGGGGTGACCTAGGAGTGAACACGGGTGACTTGGAGGTGAACATGGGTGACCTAGAGGTGAAACTCGGAGTTTGCCAGTCTCTCTTTTGGGCACCACTACAATGCCACTAAGCCATTCGGAGTAGTCAACAGGGTAGATCAACCCTGCTTGCTCCATCTTTTGAATATCAGCATGGACAGCCTTGCCATAGTTAGGATTCATGCGATATGGTCCCCTGATCATCGGTTCTGCTTCCGGATATAGATCGATGCGATATTCCATGAACTCAGTGGGTACTCCCTTTAAATCTTATATGACCAGGCAAAGACATCGACATACTCTTGAAAAAAATCAGACAATGCAGCAAGGAGATAGTCATGTTCCCAGACCCAACTGGCTACCTTAAGATGTCGTGGTTGGTCCTCTGTCCCAATGTTAAGATACCTCCAATCCTTGGCATGGTCAACCTGAGGTATGCTTCCTGATGTGGAGTTGTTCAGTTCTTCTGCTCCCACTGCTGGGTGCACAGGAGAATCATCCAAAGAAAAATCCCTCACTACTTCTTCCATCCAAGAGCTCGGATAGGACGGTTGGGTGTCTTCTAGAAATGGTTGAGATATAGAGGCAGCACTTGGCTCCATTCTCTTTTTTCCTTTTTGTGCTTGCTTGAGCATTCCTCTGTATGGTAGTCCAACCACCTCGTATGTAGTTTCAGGAACCTCCTGTGTCGTTGGGGGGTCAGCTTCTGACATGTATAAGTCGAGTAGAACAAGGTCCATGACATCTTCTTCTCCTTGTATGCTATGGGCTTGCCTTGAAGGTCTGAAGTTCTAGACTCCAGTGTGAATGTGGACGGCTCCTTCAAGTTTTCCAGTCTCTTGACCCCTCCTAGGTTGGTCAGGTTGCACAATGGATTCAATAACCCTTCCAAGAGTCATTTCCGGCACCCCCTGCCTTTGAGTGACATCAGTAAATAGGTGGTCATCCTCTTCTTCTGCAGATCCATGAGTGTCTTCTCCAATACCATCATTGTGCTCAGCCAGCCCATCATCTATGTGGTCATCCTCTTCTTCCACAGATTCATGAGTGTCCTCTTCAGTACCTGTTGGTAAGCTGAAAGGAAAGCAAAGAGTGGACACAAACTCAGAATACTTGCATTACTTGCATTATAGAATGAAGAAGAGTGAGGTCCTTAAGTAGGCACCTCATACATGCTCACTGACATCACTGATGACTTCAGAGCTCCACAATCATCTCCTCAATCTGCTCCTAGATTCTCCCAATCATCCTATGTGGCTCTCCACCACCTAATTGTGCTTGTGGGCACCTAACTGTGCCTCTAGCACTCACACATAGAAACCAAGGTGTGCCTGAGGCATACACCTTGAGATATCCCAACAAACCCCCCCTCAAGGGAATGCCTCAGGCTATGTCAAGGATACATCTAGTCTCATAGTTTCTCATGCCATCTCATGGTGGTCAAGGATAAATCTATGGCTAGGTTCTCATGCTAGCAAGGGTTCCCATGGGTGTAAGGTAAACAAAAGGGATACAAAAAAGACCTTCCAATGGTTATCTCCCCTGCATGTACATGCACACAATGTTTGCAGGAGGTACCATGGAGCAAAACATACACATGGCCTACATCATAAGGTGACCAGAGGTGTTTACACACAAAACACAATAATTTATTTCATTCATTTTGGAGGACTATCCAGGTTGAGTACCTTGACATAAAAAAGAGAGATCTTGAGCATACATAGAGATGATTTAAAATGCATAATCTTCAAAGGATGCCTCATCTTGTGGAGGCTCATCAACTGAAAGTAGATTTGCATTTTCTGTCTTTACTTTGGCTCTGCAAAACTTCTCATTATGGTTGTTCTTGCCACAGTGCTTGCATGGATTAATTTTGAAGCAGTCCTTTGAAAGGTGATTTGTCTTTCCACAGTGATTGCAAGGAGTATACTTGCCCTTCTGGACTTTTACAGCATAAACAGTGTCATTGCCTTTCCTGAGCTCCATATGCCTTTCTTCTTCTTGGAGAGCAGAGATAATACCTTCAAGATTAGGATTAGGAAGATTTTTTAAAGTGGTAACTATGTGATCATAATCTTCAGGCATACTCTTAAGTAACACTGCCATAGCATCATCTGGAGTAATAGGAGAGTTGATAGAAGCTAATTGAGTCATAAGACTCCGCATATAGTTGACATGAGCTGCTAAAGTAGTACCACTAGCCATCTTCAATTCAAAGAAAGAGATTTTAAGTGATAGTTTGGAGATGTGAGAGCTAGCACCAAAAATCATGTCAAGCTTCTGCCAAGCTTCTGAAGGAGACTCCAAGTCAGAGATATGGTGAATATAATCATCTCCTAAAGCAAGAGCAATGATACCATATGCTTTTTCTTCTCTAGCTGGATCCCTTGTCGGTCGTGTCGGAGTTGAGGATTCTCCAGCATTGGAGGCCGTAGAAGAAGCGGTAGGAGTAGGTTTGACAAGTCCCCATAGGTTCTCCCTCATCAATGCAAATTTCACCTTCATCTGCCATGTGTGGAAGCCCTTTCCATTGAACTTCTCTAGATTCAATAGGGTAGCCATGAGAGGGTCTAACCGAGATATTGGGCAGTGTCTTTCTCTCTTACAAGGCAAAAAATAACTGAAAAGGCGCTTCTTCTTACATGCTTCATAGAGGTGGCTAAAATGAATACTTTCCAATCAAAACCAGGTCTAGCAATTCAAAACAAAACTGAAGCCACACTTGTACTGAAGTTATTGAAAGTTTCAAAAAAACAGAATGCTAGAGTAGCATTTTATGTAGCATCATCTTCAAAAACTTGTCCAAAACTGTCAAAACCAAAAGGCTGAACTTGGAGGGCTTGTAGCTCACTCTTCAAAGAAAGGAAAAGAGGGCTTTCTGAAGCAAAAGAAAGCTCATATACCAGAGAGGGTCCAGCACAGAGGTTGGACGAAATGGTGCGCACTTTTGCCCGGGGGAGTTGCTACAGGCTGAACCTGAGTTTTGACGATTTCTCCTTCGTTACTGAGCCAAATGAGATGAAAAATGGCTCAAAATCTTTGTCTTGAGGTCGCCCATCTACTCCTAAGAGGGCTCAGGCAATGGCGGAGCAGGCAGGGAGTATTGAGCAATAGAAGAAATTCGCTGTTTGGAGAATGGCAGCCAACAGAGACGTTTTTTTCTCAATTGCTTGCACGTGGAAGTTCGCCCATACTAGAGGAGTTTACAGCTCAGAGGGTTTGGGCAATGGTCATTTGTAGGCGGAGAACCAAGCTCTCAAAGATTTTGGGAAGAAGGAGGAAAATGGAGAAGAAGAAGATGATGATGTGGCAGAAATGGGCTCAAGGGGGATCAAAGGGCTCTGATACCATGTTGGTAAGCTGAAAGGAAAGCAAAGAGTGGACACAAACTCAGAATACTTGCATTACTTGCATTATAGAATGAAGAAGAGTGAGGTCCTTAAGTAGGCACCTCATACATGCTCACTGACATCACTGATGACTTCAGAGCTCCACAATCATCTCCTCAACCTGCTCCTAGATTCTCTCAATCATCCTATGTGGCTCTCCACCACCTAATTGTGCTTGTGGGCACCTAACTGTGCCTCTAGCACTCACACATAGAAACCAAGGTGTGCCTGAGGCATACACCTTGAGATATCCCAATAGTACCATCATTATGCTCCGCCAGCTCATCATCTTCTTGCATAGCATCCTCTTCCTCCTCTGTTGTGACCCCATGGTCTTTTTCTTGGTGTGAGGCATCCATGTCGTGTGCCTCCATTGCTTCCATTGCTGCTTCATGGTCTTGTCTTTGAGTCACCCTGTTGGCCTCCCCACCACTTGGTCTGGTACTTGTGGTCATCATTCGCTAACACATGTGGGGATTATTAAGAAGACCAAAAGGCATCTATTCATACATGAGATCAGCCAAACCAGGTGGTGGAGAGGCTTCTTGGCTCACCTCTTGCGCATTCCGTGAAGTACCAAGATGGGCTTCAGGATCCTCTTCTGGACACAACTCCACCATGTTGATGGCTAAGGATCCTAGGGCCCCCATCCAATCCAAGATGACAACTTCTTCCTCATCTGGTCCAGCATGTTCCAGCAAGTACATCAAGCTCTCACCATCATCTCGTGCTGCTGTTACATAGGTTTCACCTTGGAAGGGTGAGTCCTCCACATAGGCCAGCTCTTCTTTTTGTTGGGGCCAATCCCGAAGTGCCCATCGCTCCTATTCCACCCCTTCTTCTTCTTCAAAATCCTCTTCCCCAAGTTCCACAGGTCAGTGACGAGCCCTTCTAGTAACCATGTCTATTTCTAAGGATGTGGATCCCAAGGCAGTCGAACTTCATCACTTGACCAATCTTGAATGGCCTTTGCTGAGCGTAACCATGGTCTACCGAGAAGTAGAGGATAAGTCTGCTCACCCTCCGTCATATTAAGTACAATAAAATTAAACAGGAATGTAACTCCCCCAATCTTCATGTGAACACCTTTGACAGCCCCCATAGGCTTCACCTTGCATTGATCCGCCATGCGTACTTGAAAATGTACGTCAGTTGTCAATTTCAAACGCAGTTGTTGAAGAGTACCTCTCAGCATGATGTTCACTGCTGCCCCACCATCCAAGAAAACATCTTTCAGCTCCACCCCATTGATCTCCACTGCGAGCTTGGGACTTTGTTCACATGTGAGGGCAGCATAGGCTGAGCAATTGTCTGGTGTTACTCCATCTTGAACTGTTACCGTCTCTGGTGTGGGCCCGCCCTGAACAGATCCCCTTTGGCGCCCTCTTGGCATGCGATTCAAGAATGCAATAGTCTAATGCTTATGTGGAGACAATTGACAGAGTTGTCGTAAGGTGATATTGGGCCTAAAATCCATGAAGTCATCCATCAAAGAATAAGGCTAGACAGTAGCAGTAGCTTTTTGTGCCTTCATCCGCCGAGCTTCTGGCTGAGGGTCGAAGCTCACACGAGGGAGAGGAGGTGCCTCTGAATTCTCAATCAATATTTCCTGTGGTGACTCTCCCATCACCCATTTGCCCTTTTCTTGGGCACTACTAGGCTTCACCCCTTTTTCCTTCTCTTGCTTCATTGTGTTTCCTGAGTGGAAAGTGGATGGGCCTGCCTATGACTCCTCACGTTTTTGCCCTAAAGTTGTCACTTCCATTGCAAACCTCACTATTCTGGACTTGCGGGAAGGGAACTGAGGTGTGACGCCTTCATCTTCAGAACTAGATTGAAGATCTTTGGTGACACTCCTGACCACCTCCTGGTACCTTGAAGGCATAGTTTGCTCACTTGGAGCTGAGGTAGTTTTAGAGCTATTGATAGGTCTTGATGGCTGTGGGGCCCTTCGGGTCCTTTCTAATCCAGTTACAGGAGAGGACAAGGGTGATGCATTCGTGTGCCCACTGTCCACCTTGGAGGAAGGAGGTGGGGATGCTCCTCTAGTGATTGAGCTGGTATTAGTTGGTGATGAGGCCTCCGATATTGATGTTGAGTCATCCTTACTACTATCACCCTTCATTTGTGACCTAGTCACAGCTCCCAACACTGCACCAATCAAATGGGGTTTGTCACCCTCCCCCGCCACTACTACATCAACCATGTTGACTTGCGATGTTGATTCCCTTCTGCCATTGGGACAATCACTGGTGTAGTGGTCATTTGTGTTGCACTGTGTACAAGAGGGCCCCCAAATGGTTGTGTACAATCATCTTGGTAATGGCCATACTTGCCACATCTATAGCACATGATGGGCCTGCAAAAGTTGGTACCTCTGCCTCCACGTCCACCTCGGAACCCACCCCGTCTACCGCGGATATAAGGGGGTCCATATCCACCCCCTGACATAGGTGGTTGATACTGTGCATAGTAGGGCGGAGGATAGAAGTATGGAGCCCCAAATTCACTAGGAGTAGGAGCTTGGAGCAAAGGAGGATTAGGAAGTAGTGGAGGTGGAATGATAGGATGGGTGGGTGGTTCAGGTGCCTTCACAGGGGCTGAAGCTAGGGGTACTGGCCCTGAAGTGGTCGGTGTAGCTTTGTTGATTGTAGCCACCAGTGGTTCTCCAATTGGATACTCCGGTAGAAGCTTCCTCAACCCCTTAAGATACCTACACTCGGAGGCATCATGTCCATGAATTTCACAAAATGTGCAAAAGGAGGTCGGGGTGGGTACCTTACGCTTCAATGGACATTCCCAGTAGCCATGGCCAGAATCCTTGCAATCGGTGCACCAAAGACCACTTCTTATCTGAGCTTCAAAGGGTGACGGTCCATCCACTTTTGTTCTGTCTTTCAGACCTTCTTTGATTTCTTCTAATTCCTTCTTGAGTTGTTGCCATGCCTATGAGCCCTCTTCTCTCGGAAGTTGGGTGGTCTGGGCGGGTGTTGAGGCGAAACTTAACTGGGACCGTTCCATCTTCACCGCTTCCCTCAAAAATTCTTGTGGTGAGGCATGCTCAGGGAGTTTGTCAACCAGCCTTATAGCAATGGTGGAGGGTAAAGCCTTCAAAAACCACCCCTTCATGATGGCATCATTGAGTGGCACCGACATCTTTGCCGCCAAGACCCTCATCCTTATGTACATCTCAGAGATGCTTTCTCCAAGCTTCATGGTGTCAGTGGATAACTCTTGGACAATCATGTGTTCGAATTTTTCCAACTTGAAAGTGCGTAAGAATTCCTCCCTTAGGTCTGTCCACGTCTGGAAGTGGTCCGGAGGAAATTGACTATACCATACATCCGCGGCATCCTCCAATGACAAGGGAAAGATGTGAAGGAACGCATGCTCATTCTCCACACCTTTAGCTCTACATGTTGTGAGGAACTTCCTCACATGAGCTTCCACATCCTCATGGAGGTGGCCTTTGAACTTTTGAGTCTTCATGTAGACCTTGTTGAGTAGCTGGAGAAGTCTAGCTCTGTCTGGAGGATTGAGAACGGCCATCCCCACCCGAGAGGTTGGAGAAGATGCAAGAGTTGGAGGGAGTCCTGATGGGGCTGTAATGAGTGTTGGTGCTCCCAAGGAGGAGACCACGCCGACAACTCCTCCTGTGGAGGACCACAATGGGGAAGTCACTACTGATGTAGTCATAGAGGAAGTGTACCCGGATGGTAGCGCGTAAGTGGGGGGTCTCGATGTTGCAGAGGGAAAGGGTGAGAACATGGAAGATGTGGGGGTGAAAGAGGATGGGAGAGCATTTGGGAAAGAGAGGGACAGAGTTGAAGTCATGGATGAGTAGGCAGAAGGGAAGGAAGGAGGTGGTGGAAAAGGCAACACCGGTGTGGATGGAAAGGGAGATGAAACCATCATGGTAGGTAAAGGCATGGCCAGAGCAAAAGTACCCCCCAATGGGATAGATGTAGAAGAAGGATTAGCTAGGAGCCCAGCATAACAGATGAGGTAGCAGCTTGTCCATAAGAGGTCGAGGCGGGAGTAGATGGAGTCACCACTCCGGTAGAAGAGGTGGTTGATGAAGGAGTTGAAGTCATGGATGAGTAGGCAAAAGGGAAGGAAGGAGGTGGTGGAAAAGGCAACACCGGTGTGGATGGAAAGGGAGATGAAACCATCATGGCATGTAAAGGCATGGCCGGAGCAAAAGTACCCCGTTAATGATAAATGTGGTAGGCATTCACACAGTGTGCAAGAGGAATCATCAAAGAAACTATTGGAGAGTGGGATAGATGTAGAAGAAGGATTAGCTAGGAGCCCGGAGCTATGCATAACAGATGAGGTAGCAGCTTGTCCACAAGAGGTTGAGGTGGGAGCAGATGGAGTCACCACTCCGGTAGAAGAGGTGGTTGATGAAGACATCGTTGCAGGAGGAGGAGAGGGGCTGCCTTGACCTTGATGAGTCCCTGAGGAGCCATTGTCCTTAGCACCCTCTTCTTTCACCTATTCTCCGCTTTGCACTTCTTCTTCTCCAGAGTCCGCATCTGACCACCAGGGTTCCTGTTGATCCAAGTCAATGAGAGTGTCGATGAAGTTACTTGCGTTGGCTACTGCTCCAATGGGCTCAGTTTGTGCTCGAGTTGAGAACTTCGCAAACTTACGTCGCACGTAATGCTTCTATACCTAGTTTGGTCTGCCGAAAGTCTTTTCTCCACTCTCCTCAAGTACCTCCTAGTTCTCTCACTAGCTCCTTCAAATGTTTCAGAACTATTCGGCATAAGACCTCTCTCTAGGACCCTAGATCATCACTTCACTTGTGCTACTCAACACCAGCAGTGTCCCACCGTGATCGCCATTAACTGTCTGAGGGGGGGGGTTCCTAACACTTCCGGAAGTATTACCGGAGGCCTAGGGCCACTAGTGCGAGAAGCGAGTAAGACATGCCATAAGTGTCACTGATGGTATGTAGGCGAGTGCTAGTCGATGATGTCAACTATGGGCAAGCAGTAGATGGTGTCAACTATGTGCAAGCGGTGCAAGTGCTGAAGTGATGTGAGCAAGAAGAAGACCAAAGCGGAACAACATCATAAAAGCCAACCCTCGACATGAACGGCAAAGAACTTCAACCACGACACAGGTCCGTTGTACCAGGTGAAGGAAGAGGAGGGGAGGAGAACACAACGAAAAGCGATTTTAGAGTAGCGAGCAGAGATGGGGAGTAGCCTAACTCATTAGAAAGCAAGATAACTGATACACCCGGAGAAGATACACACGAGGCGAGCTCTTGACTCTAGCCTCTCACTCCTTCACTCATGCCTCCCGCCCCTGCCATAATCTCCTTCCCCCTTTCCCCCTCTTCACCTTCTCCTCCTCTGCTCTACCCCCCACTGCCAATCTCCTTTCCTTCTTCCTATTGGATGTCTTCTTGCATCCTTAGCCATCCTTAGCCATTCCATCGTTTGTGGGCCGCTCTGCCCTTGATGGCTTCCGCAACACTCCAGCCTGTTCTGGGTCAGTAAATCCCGTGCTCCATGTGTTCTCTTGTCTATTCCATGCGCTCTTGACACTAGTTGGTTGCGAGGGTAAGTGCACCACCTATACCTCTTAACTGTTAGACTGCTTCCATTGTGCACTAACGAGTACCGCCTATGCGCCTGTGCACTCTACTGGACTGCTTCCCATGTGCACCAACAGGTGTACCCCGTGCACCATTGCGCCAACTGGACCGCTTCCCATGTGCACCAACAGGTGTACCCCGTGCACCATTGCGCCAGCTGGACTGCTTCCCATGTGCACCAACAGGTGTACCCCGTGTACCATTGCTCCAGTACTTCCCTCTGATCAACTTTGACCATGGTGGGTCGAGGTTGACGTTTGGCACTCTTCAGTCATGTATTGCTTCCGTCATACCCAAGTCATGTCTAGGTCCAAGTCAT